>NW_007261783.1:8935-10096 GCF_000164805.1 Carlito syrichta | reverse complement strand
CCCAGAATCAAAGGTATATTGGTACAAAATTCCTCGATTCAGGTGACCTCAAAGTAAAGAAATTTCTTGTGGGTGGACAGGTAGGAATTTGGATTTTGGGTTTGGAATATTCCACATTTTGTGGAGGTCTTGTGAAGGGGAACCAGGAATCTTGGATTCCTGTTCCCAAAGAACATTATGGACGTCTTTCTATTGATATCCAAAAAACTGGAATTCTCGGTCACCAGGAACTGTCTCAGCATCCTGCAGAGTGAAGCAGGAAGCTGGGTAATGGTGGTCGTCATACACAGGAAACTTCACGTGATATTCCTAAGGAAGTATAAGGAATCTTCCTTATATGAGTCCTCAATCCCAAAAACTACAGGGATTCTTCCTAAGATGTAACCACGAATCAGGTTTCTGCAGTAGGAATCTGGGTAATGGTGGTCGTCATACACAGGAAACTTCACGTGATATTCCTAAGGAAGTGTAAGGAATCTTCCTTATATGAGTCCTCAATCCCAAAAACTACAGGGATTCTTCCTAAGATGTAACCACGAATCAGGTTTCTGCAGTAGGAATCTGGGTAATGGGGGTCCTCACATAAAGGAAACTTCACTGTCTTTTGCTAGTAAGAATAAGGAATCTGCGTTACTCGTATCTTCAATTCCAGAAAAGCTTAAGTCATCTCGCTATGGGCTAAACACAAATCATGGTGTTTTCGAGCATTAATCTGGAAATTGGAGTCCTTATTTACAGGCAACTGCATGAACTTTTGCTAAGAAAGAATAAGGAATCTGGGTTATATGAGTCCTCAATCCCAAAAATCTACAGAGCATCTTGGAATGTTCTAAAAAGTATCAGAGTTTCAAAACAGGATGTATCTATTGAGAGTCCTAATATAAAGGAAAATACACAGCCCCTTGCCAAGGAAGAAAAATAATCTGGGTTATTTCACTCCTCAGTCCTTAAAATCAACAGGCCCTCTGTTGTGGGCTAAAAAAAGAACCAGGATTCAGAAGCTGCAACATAGGTAATAGCAGTCCTCATATGCAGAATCTACATGATCTCTAGCTAAGGAGAACTAAGAAACCTCTTTTACACGGTTCCTCCGTCACAATATCTACATGACATCTTGCTAATGGCAAAACAAGAATCAGGGTTTCCAAACAGGATTCTGGG
>NW_007261783.1:0-8915 GCF_000164805.1 Carlito syrichta | reverse complement strand
AGATATTTGGCTTGTGGGTATATAAATCAGTCATTTCAGCATTTTAGCAACATTCTGGTCCTCTTGAGAGTTGTAATCGGATATCTGGAAGTACAAGACCATTAGGTTCCTCGGTAAAATTAATGTCACTTTCCCAGAAAAAAGTATCATCTTGCTCTATTTGGATGTAACTTTGGTATTAACATGAACTAGGTAATGGGAGCCATCATATATAGGAAACTACACGTCATATTGCTAAGGAAGTATAAGGAATCTTGGTTACATGGGTCCACACTCCCAAAAGCTACAGGCTGTCTTCCTCACAGGTAACCACGAATGAGGTTTTTGAATTTGAACTCTGGGTATTGGGAGTCCTCACATACAGGAAACTTCACTGCCTATTGCTAAGTAAGAATAAGGAGTCTGCATTCCTCATGTCCTCAATTCCCAAAGAGCATCAGGTTGTCTTTCTATGGGCTAATCACGAATCAGGGTGTTTTAAGCATGAATATGGGGAAATGGAGTCCTTATATACAGGCAACGACATGACTTTTTGCTAAGAGAGAAAAAGGAATCTGAGTTACACGAGTCCTCAATCCCAAAAGGCTACAGGGCATCTTGCAAAGGGCTAAAAAAGAATCAGAGTTTCGAAGCAGGATCTATGTAATGAGAGTCCTTATATACAGGAAAATACACGGCCCCTTGCCAAGGAAGAAAAAGAATCGGGTTTTTAGCAGTCCCCAGTCCTAAAAATCAACAGGCCATCTGCTGTGGGCTATACATAATCAGGGTTTAGAAACTGCAACATAGGTAATAGCAGGCCGCACGTACAGAATCTTCATGATCTCTTGCTAAAGAGGAATAAGAAACGTGTATTGCACGGTTCCTCCATCACAATATCTACATGACATCTTGGTAAGGGCTAAACAAGAATCAGCGTTTCGAAACAGGTATCTCGGGAAAGGGAGTCCTCATATATAGGACACTACACCGCCCCTCGATAAGGAAGAATAAGAATCTGTGATACACTAGTCCCCAATCCGAAAAATTCTCAGGGTGTCTTGCTACGGGATAAACAAGAATAAGGGATTCGAGCTCATCTCATGTTTCGGAGATATTTGCCTTGTGGTTATTATGAATCAGTGTTTTTAGGACTCCTGCAACATTCTGGACCTCTTTGAGAGTTGTAAACGGGTGTCTGGTAGTAAAAGTTCCTTATGTTACTCGTGACATCTAAGGCTAAATTCCCGGAAGAAAAGTATCTTCTTGCCATATTTAGATGTAACTCTGTTCTTAAGATGAACTTTGCAATCCTTAAATTTAAATTTGCACTTTAATTTTTAGAGGGGCTGAGGGTTTTGCAGTTTCAAATATTTAGTATGAATTATTAAAATTTAACCAGGAATCATGGTTTCCACGTCCCTAGGAAACATCTGGGCATTTGAATATTTGTATACAGAGTTTTGGAATCCACATAGACAGGGAAAATCAGGGCATCTTGCTGAGAACGGAAAGGGAATCCGGAACTTGGAGATAAATCGCCTAAATCTACAAGGTCTCTGGATAAGGTTCAATCAGTAATTTGGTCTTCTATATCGCCACATTTTTAGGGTGTCCTTTGAAATGGGAACCAGGAATCTTGTGTTTGAATTAAACAAGAATTTTTGGGAGTCTTTCTCTTGATAGGCAATCTACTGGAATTCTAGGTCACCAGGAAATGTCTCAGCATCTTGCTGAGAATGAAGCAGGAATTTCTGTAATGGGAGTCCTCATATACATAACACTACAGGACCTATTGCTATGGAAGAATAAGGAATACTGGTTAATCGATTCCTCCATCCCATAAAGCTACACAGCCTCATGCTAAGAGATAAGCAATAATCAGGTTTTGGACGTAGGAATCTGGATAATGGGAGTCCTCATATACAGGAAACTGCACTGTCCACTGTTAAGGAAGTATAAGAAATATGGTTTACACGTGTCCTCAATCCCCTAAAAATTCAGTATGTTGTGCTAAGGGCTAAACATGAATTTTGGTTTTAGAAGCATAATTTAGTGAAATGAAATACTCATATACAGGCAACTGCACGGACTTTTCCTAAGAAAGAATAAGGAATCTGGGTGACATGTGTTCTCAATCCCCAAAAAACTACACAGCATCTTCCAAAGGTCTAAACTACCATCAGGGTTTTAAGCATATTTTAAGCACGAATCTCGGGAAATGGAGTCCTTATATACAGGCAACTACATGACCTTTTGCTAAGAAAGAATAAGGAATCATGTTTACTCGAGTCCTCAATCCCAAAAATCCACAGGGAATCTTTGAATGGGCTACGAAAGAATCAGAGTTTTGAAACAGGATCAATGTAATGAGAGTCCTAATATACAGGAAAATACACCGCCCCTTGCCAAGGAAGAGAAATAATCGGGGTTATAGCAGTCCTCAGTCCATGTATCTGGGAAAGGGAGTACTCATATACAGGCAACTGCACAGCTGTTGCAAAAATAAGGAATCTGGATTATATGTGTCCTCAGTCCTTACAGTTTACAGGGCATCTTGCTGACGGCTAAAGAAGAATCAGGGATTTGAGGGATGAATGTGGGTAATAGCAGTCCTCATATGCTGGAAACTACATGGCATCTTGCTAAGAAAAAAGAAGAAATCTGCTTTAGACGGTTCCTCTATCAAAAAATCTACATGGCGTCTTACTAAGGGCTAAACAAGAATCAGGGTTTCGAAACAGGTATCTTGGGAAGGAGTCCTCACATATAGGACACTACATGGCCTCCAACTAAGGACGAATAAAGAATCTTTGTTGTACGAGTCCTCAATCAAAAAATTTCCCATGTTGTCTGCTATGGGACAAACAAGAAACAGGAATTCGAGTTCCCCAATTGTTTCAGAGGAATTTAGCATGCGGATATTATGATTCGGTCATTTCAGGACTCCAGCAACAATCTGGTCCTCTTGAAAGTTGAAAAACGGGTATCGGGCACTCCTAGTCCGTTAGGTTCCCCTGAACAACTAACGCCAGATTTCAGGACAAAAACAATCTTCTTGCCATATTTGGATGTAACTCTGGTCTTATGGTGAACCCTGTAATCCTTCCCCTTCCGTGTCTCTTTTTATTTTGAGAGGGGGAAAAGTGTTTTGCAGTTGCCAAATGTTTAGTACGTATTTTTAGAGTTAACGTGGAATCATTGATGCCACGTCCCTAGGAAACTTCTGGGCATCTGTCTTTCTGTATACAGGGTTTGGAATCCACATTGACAGGGAAAATCAGGGCATCATGCTGAGAATGAAAAGAATATCCGGTTCTAGGAGTTCTCATTGTCCAGAATCTCCATGGCCGGTTGATAAGGTTTAATCAGCAATCTGGGCTTCTGTGTCACTATATTTTTCAGAGCTACATGCTCCGTTGATACGCTAAATCTGTCATTACAGATCCAAAGGAACTTTCTGGTCCTCTTAGTTGTAATCAAGGATCTGGCCCTAGATATCCTTTTTTGTCCTAGGAACATCTACGACAATAATCATGTTCCCCAAAATCAAAAGGCATATTGGTACAAAATCCCTCGATTCAGGTGACCTCAAACTACAGAAAATTCTTGTGTTCAGGCAGGTCAGAACTGGGATGTTTGGTTTTGAAGATTCCACATTTTGGGGACTTCTGATGAAGGGGATCCAGGAATCTTGGATTCCAATTTCCAAAGAACATATGGGAGTCTTTCTCTTCATATCCAAACAACAGGAATTCTTGGTCACCATGAACTGTCTCGGCATCCTGCAGAGTGAAGCGGGAAGCTGGGTAATGGGAGTCGACATATACAGGAAACTACACGTCATATTGTAAGGAAGCATAAGGAATCTTGGTTACATGAGTCCTCAAACCCAAAACCTACAGGCCGTCCTCCTCAGAGGTAACCACGAATCAGGTTTTGAATTCGATATCTGGGTAATGAGAGTCCTCCCATACAGGAAACTTCACTGCCTATTGCTAAGTAAGAGGAAGGAATCTGCGTTACTCGTGTCCTCAATCCCAAAAGAGCTTCAGATGGTCTTGCTATGGGCTAAACACGAATCAGGGTGTTTTAAGCATGAATTGAGGGAAATGGAGTCCTTATATACAGGCAACTACATGACCTTTTGCTAAGAAACAAAAAGGAATCTGGTTTACACGAGTACTCAATCCCAGAAATCTACATGGCATCTTGGAAAGGGCTAAAAAAGAATAAGAGTTCAAAAGCAGAATCTATGTAATGAGAATCCTAATATACAGTAAAATACATAGCCCCTTGCCAAGAAAGAAAAAGCATGGGGGTTATAGCAGTTCTCAAGCCTAAAAATCAACAGGCCATTTGCTGTGGTCTAAGCAAGAATCAGGGTTTAGAAGCTGCAACATAGGTAATAGGAGTCCTCAATTACAGAATCTACACGATCTCATGCTAAGGAGAAAAAAGAAACCTGTTTTACACGGTTCCTCCGTCACAATAACTACATGACATCTTGCTAAGAGCTAAACAAGAATCAGGGTTTCCAAACAGGCTTCTGGGGAAAGGGAGTCCTCATATACAGGATATTACATGGCCCCTCGCTAAGGAAGAATAAGGAGTCTGTGATACACTAGCCCAAATCTGAAAAATTCTCAGGGTGTTGGGCTACGGGATAAACAAGAAACAGGGCTTCGAGCTCGTCTCATATTTCCGAGATATTTGGTTTGTGGGTATTATGAATCAGTCTTTTCAGGACTCCAGCAACATTCTGGTCCTCTTGAGAGTTGTAAGAATGTAACTGGTAGTACAAGTCCCTTAGGTTTCTCGGGACAACTAAAGACAGATTGCCAGAACAGAAGTACCTTTTTGCCTTATTTCGAAGTAACACTGGCCTTAAGATGAACTTGGCAATTCTTAAATTTCCGTTTGTACTTTTATTTGGAGAAGGGCAGAGGGTTTTGCAGTAGCCAAATATCTAGGACGAATTATTAAAATGTAACCACGAATCATGGATTCCACGTCCCTAGGAAACATCTGGGCATCTGCATTTTTGTATACAGAGTTTTGGAATCCACATAAACAGGGAAAATCAGGGCATCTTGCTGAGAACGGAAAGGGAATCCGGTTCCTGTAGTGCTCAAACGGCTAAATCTACAAGGTCTCTTGATAAGGTTTAATCAGCAATCTGGGCTTCTATGTCGCCACGCTTTTAATGTGTCTTTTGAAAAGGGAACCAGGAATCTTAGGTTCTAATTCCACAAGACGTTTTTGGGAGTCTTTCTCTTGATATCCAAGCAAGCGTAATTCTATGTCACCAGGAAATGTCTCGGCGTCTTGCTGAGAATGAAGCAGGAATTTCAGTAATGGGAGTCCTCATACACAGAACACTACACGACCTGTTGCTACGGAAGAATAAGGAATCTTGGGTACACGAGTCCTCCATCCCAAAAATCTACAGAGCGTCTTGCTAAGAGATAAGCACCAATCAGGTTTTGAGAGTAGGAATATGGGTAATGGGAGTCCTCATATCCAGGAAACTGCACTGTCTATTGCTCAGGAAATATAAGGAATCTGGTTTACATGTATCCTCAATCCCAAAAAAGACTTCAGGTTGTCTTGCTAAGGGTTAAACATGAATTTGGGTTTTTGAACCATAATCTAGGGAAATGAAAACCTCATATACAGGCAACTGCACGGACGTTTCCTAAGAAAGAATAAGGAATCTGTGTGACACGTGATCTCAATACCCCAAAAAATACACGACGTCTTCCTAAGGTCTAAACAAGCATCAGGTTTCTACGCATGGATCTGGGAAAGGGAGTACTTATATACAGGCAACTGCACGGTTGTTGCTAAAAATAAGGAATCTGGGTTATACGAGTCCTCAGTCCTGGAAATCTACAGGGCATCTTGCTGACGGCTAAAGAAGAATCAGAGATTCAAGGCATGAATGTTGGTAATAGCAGTACTCATATACAGGAAACTACACGTCATATTGCTAAGGAAGAAAAAGGAATCTTGTTTACATGAGTCCTCAATTCCAAAAAGTACAGGGCGTCTTCCTAAGAGGTAACCACGAATCAGGTTTTGAAATAGGAATCTGAGTAATGGGAGTCCTCACATACAGGAAACTTACCTGTCTATTGCTAAGTAAGAATAAGAAATCTGCGTTACTCGTGTACTCAATCCCCAAAAAACTTCAGGCCGTCTTGCTGTGGGCTACACCCGAATCAGGGTGTTTTAAGCATGAATCTGCGGAAATGGAGTCCTTATATACAGGCAACTACCTTGACCTTGTGCTAAGAAAGAATAAGGAATCTGGATTCCCCGAGTCCTCAATCCCAAAAATCTACAGGACATCTTGGAAAGGGCTAAATAGGAATCAGAGTTTCGAAGCAGGATCCATGTATGTAGAGTCCTAAGATACAGGAAAATACACGGTCCCTTGCCAAGGAAGAAAAAGAATCGGGGTTATAGCAGTCCTCAGTCCTAAAAATCAAAAGGCCATCTGCGGTGGGCTCAGCAAGAATCAGGGTTTAGAAGCTGCAACATAGGTAAAAGCAGTCCTCATATACAGAATCTACAAGATCTTTGCTAAGGAGAAATAAGAAACCTGCTTTACACGGTTCCTCCATCACAATATCTACATGACATCTTGCTAAGGGCTGAACATGAATCAGAGTTTCCAAACAGAATACTGGGGAAAGCGAGTCCTCATATAGAGGACACTACATGGCCCCTCGCTAAGGAAGAATAAGGAATCTGTGATACACGAGTCCCCAATTCGAAAAATTATCAATGTGTCTTGCTACGGGATAAACAAGAATCAGGGCTTCAAGTTCGTCTCATGTTTCAGAGATATTTGCCTTGTGGGTATTATGAATCAGTCATTTCAGGACTCCAGCAACATTCTGGTCCTCTTGAGAATTGTAAACGTGTATCTGGTAGTACAAGTTCCTTAGGTTCCTCAGACAATTAAGGCCAGATTCCCGGAACAAATGTATCTTCTTCCCGTATTTGGATGTAAATCTGGTCTTAAGATGAACTTGGTAATCCTTAAATTTCCGTTTGTACTTTTATTTGGAGAGGGGCCGAGGGTTTTGCAGTTGCCAAATATTTAGTACGATTTATTAAAATGTAACCAGGAATTTGATTGGTATTGCATTGAATTTGTAGATTGCATTAGGTAAGGTGGACATCTTCACAGTGTTGATTCTTCCGATCCATGAGCATGCGATATTTTTCCATTTGTTTGTGCCAACTTTGATTTCTTTGAGCAGTGTTTTGTTGTTTTCCTTTTAAAGGTCTTTCACCTCTCTGGTTAGGAAGATGCCAAGGTATTTCAATTTTTTTTTGGCTATTGTGAATGGAATTGTGATTTTTATTTGGGCTACTGTTTGTTTATTATTGGTATAGAGAAATGCGATTGTCTTTTGTACATTTATTTTGTATCCTGAGACTTTGCCAATGGTCTTTAACAGTGTAAGGAGTTTTTTGACAGATCCTCTTGGTTTCCAAGGTATACAATCATGTCGTCTGCAAAGAGAGATAACTGGACTTCGTCTTTTCCTATTTGGATACCCCTGATTGACTTTTCTTCTCTGATTGCTCGAACCAGTACTTCCAATACTATGTTGAACAGGAGGGGTGAGAGTTGGCATCCTTTTCTTGTTCCAGTTTTCAGGGGTAATGGTACATATATTCGATGGAATACTATGCGCAGCCATAAAAAAGAACAAAATCATGAATTTCGCAGCAACCTTGGTGGAACTAGAGTCTATAATACTGAGTGACCTCTCAAAGAAACAAAGATCTGAGTATCACATGTTCTCACTCATATAATGGACCTTAAACATCCAATGTTATAGTATACGAAAATGACTGACCATATTGGGAAACTATGGAGGGGAGAGGGAGATGGGATCAACAGTAGCAAATATCTGTCTGGGAACGGGGAAACACCCCATATCAACAGGGTGCCTGAATGAAACTCAGTTGTATACCTAACCTTTAACTGTACCCCACAACTTCATAATAAAAAAAAAAAAATGAAACCAGGAATCATGGATTCCACGTCCCTGGAAAACATCTGGGTATCTACAATTTGTATACAGAGTTCTGGAATCCACATAGACAGGGACAAACTGGGCATCTTGCTGAGAACTGAACGGGAATCCGGTTATTGGAGTTCTCAATCACCTAAATTTACAAGGTCACTTGATAAGGTTTAATCAGCAATCTGGGCTTCTAGGTCACCATAATTTAAGGTGTCTTTTGAAAAGGGACCCAGGAATCTTGGGTTCCAATTCCACAAGAACTTTATGGGAGTATTTCTCTTGATATCCAAGCAACTGGAATTTTAGGTCACAAGGAAATGTCTCGGTGTCTTGCTGAGAATGAAGCAGGTATTTCAGTAATGGGAGTCCTCATATACAGAACACTGCATGAACTGTTGCTACAGAAGAATAAGGAATCTTGCATACACTAGTCCTCCATCCCAAAAACCTACAGAGCGTCTTCCTAAGAGATAACAACCAATCAGGTTTTGGGAGTAGGAGTATGGATGATGGGAGTCCTCATATACAGGAAACTGCACTTTCTATTGCTAAGGAAGAATAAGAAATCTGGTATACACGTGTCCTCAATCACAAAAAACACTTCAGTGTGTCTTGCAAAGTGCGAAACACGAATTTGGGTTTTTGAGCATAATCTAAGGAAATGAAATGCTCATATACAGGCAACTGCACGAACTTTTCCTAAGAAAGAATAAGGAATCTGGGTCACATGTGTTCTCAATCCCCAAAAAAAAACTGCACAGCGTCTTCCTAAGGTCTAAACAAGCATGAGGGTTTCGACGCATATATCTGGGAAAGGGAGTACTCATATACCGGCAACTGCACGGCTGTTGGTAATAATAAGGAATCTGGGAAATACGATTCCTC
>NW_007261782.1:26095-26901 GCF_000164805.1 Carlito syrichta | reverse complement strand
TGAAAATATACAGAGATGCTGATAGATTAAGGTAAATGAAGGCAATTAGGATAAGTCACAAGATATCCCATGAGTGGCCAAGTGGGGTGTCTTAAGAATAGACCTGTAGTGATCAGGTAGGAGGTAAAATAACAGTTTTCATATTGAAACTCTGGAAATTCGTTGTGAGTATTCTGTAAGTTACTTTGCCATAACAATCTTAAATGTATTGAAGTACCGTTTTGGCCAAAATGTTTTGAACAGAATGTTTTAATATTTTTCTTTTCTGGTTTCAAACTTACAATTCTAGGTAGAAACCTACTTTTAACATTTTTTTAGCTGAGTATTCTTGGGTTAAAGTTTTTATTTTCATTTCTCGTACTTAAGGACACAGGAACCACCATGCATTTTAAAGCCTGAATCTGGCTTCAAAAGGCTCTGCCAGAAAATTAATCCAAAGCAAGGCAAAATTATATGTCAGTTATGACCTCTTACTGCCATCCGCGAGTTGTTCGTGAGCCTCCTGTTGACCTCTCAGGAAATAACAACCGCTCGATAGGCCTCACACAATGGTCTGAAGCCCAGACATCTTACAGGTCTGTCCATCTAGAAGCCAGCGCGTAGAAAACAGACGAGGTGAAAAGATTTGTGAAGCACGGGAGGTAGGCAGAGAAACAGGTCCCTGCAAAGAGCAGTTACCCCTTCATTGCTCTGGGAAACACTGAGCAAACATTCCCTTTCCCGGTAGTCTGTCTTGATGGGACGGTCAGGGTGCCGGCTCCCTTACGGATGAGTTCGAGGAATCGTGGATGCCGGCTTGCTGTCTG
>NW_007261782.1:2445-25373 GCF_000164805.1 Carlito syrichta | reverse complement strand
GGGTGTGTGTATATTATAGGTAGTAAAAGGTAAAGGGCCAGAGACGCCCATATTTGTTATTTGTATAGAAGGGAATATACATATGCTTCTTATGTAGGCCAAGAAGGGTATTACCCCTGCCCATATCTGTCAGTCAGTTAAATCACAGGTGGAAAACTGACCTAGGGCTAGCCAGCCTATTGGTTTTCCTGAGCAAATGAGATCCCCTTTCCCATGAGCTTCGAACTGGACGTGGAAATACCGAATTATACGGCCTGGAAGCTGTCTTGCTCACAGGAATGTTTTGCCTACTTAGAAGTAAAGCAGAGAAGTGCCATCACAGAATGGGTTGGGACCTGGAATGGGAAGGACCCTGAACGCTTGTTGTTCAGGTCTCTACATTTATTCTCCATTCTTTCTTTGATTCGGTTACTTGAATTTTCCTTGTATTATGTGAGATACTCTTCTAAACTTCCAATACGTTTCCCCGTTTTTGCCTTCTGTTATCTGCAAGCGAATGATTAAATAACTTTCTCACTGAGCATGGCAGCTCACACTTGTAATCTCAGCACTTTGGGAGTCCTTGGTGGGAGGACTGCTTGAGGGTTTGAATTCCAGATTAGCCTGGGCAACATAGCGAGACACCATCTCTGCAAAAAGTAAACAGTTGAATAGGCGTGATGGCATGTACCTATAGCTCCAGCTTCTCTGGAGGCTGAGGTGGGAGGATCACTTGAGCCCCAGGAGATTGAGACTGCAGTGAGCTGTGGTTGTGCCACAACACTCCAGCCTGGGTGACAGAGCGAGACCCTGTCTCTAAGTAAATAAATGAATAAGTGAATAAGTTTCCAACATTATTCTGTTATTTCGGAGGTTATGATGTGGAGGCCAACGTTAACTAGGACCTCCTGCACTCAACACCTTCCTTTCAGCAGGCTATGACTGTTCAGGATTCTCCTAAACAGTTATGTACTTTCATTGTACCTCAGCTTTTGTTTAAAACATTCTATTTGTACTGTCTTCTTGGAGAAGTCATTCTCCGCTTCTGTTTTTTAAGCTCTGTGATGATCTTTCTTTTTCTTTTCCTTCCCTTTTCTTCCCCACTTGAGGCAGAATGAGATATTTCTTTGTTTCTTACAACATTTATATATTATAGCACTTATAAGCTACGTTTTAATATTTCAGTAAATTTATCTCCTTCAAGGATTTAAATTGTCTTATTCACCTTTATCTCTTGTGTTTAGCACAGGACGTAACTCGTAGTTGGTATTAAGTAAATCTTGGAGTGATTATTTCTTTAATCATTGATCTATTAGAACTTTCTTTGTAATTAAATTTATAATCTGTGAACCTTAGTTTAAAAATATCTCAAGAATTAAAATAATCCTTATAAAATAAAAATGTATATTATTTTGCCAAACCCTACTAATGCCATATGGAGATTTTTAAATGGTATTTTAACTTTGGCAAACTTTATCCCTACTCTAAGTTTATTTTTGAATTCTCATATTGAAGGGAATGCCAAAACTGGAATTATAAGCAATATTTACTGAGTTTTGTTGTATTTCAGACACAAGCTCACAAACACCCACAAACTATCACATGGTTTCTATTTTAAGTCATATTTTGACTGAGGTTTATTTAAAACAGCTTTGGGTTTAACTTAAACCTAGAACATCTGTGTTACAAAGCTTTATTTATCGTAGTTCTAGAAAAGCAATTATATTTGAAGATAATCTCATTGTCTGCAATGACATTAAAAGGGTTACAGCCTTTTATTGAAAAAAAAAGTTATGTAGGCCTGCTTATAACCTAATTTAGAAGCTGCCGTTTGAAAGAGTTCAGGGAAAAAATGGTTTATATCACTCATGTGGTTTGTTCAAGTATTAAGATTACTTTTCTCAAATATCTTCTATCTTCTTTCTTGCCTGAGTCCAATTTACCTTAATGTTACACTCTTTGAGGTTGTTACTACAACAATATTCAAAAGTATGAGATTTAAGACAAAGAGATTTGTTGCTGTGTCTTCATGGGTGAAGAAGAATGACACATTAAACTTCTTTGAATTCATTAATTTTGAATTTGCAGCTCTGAGGACATAGAATATGCACATCTCTACTTTTTTCATTGTAAACTTGTCTTGGACTTGACCCAGCAATGCCGAAGAACACTAATGGAACAGTCATTGACTACACTGAACATCACCTATTTATTACGACAAGGAAAGCGCCTCTCTTGGTATGTGTCTTGTTTTCATATAGTAGATAACTCGAACATAAATGTTGTACGTTTTGACTCACGGATGTGTGTTTTACTTAGATGTGTTACATCTTTTCCCTCCTTGAGGGCATTTTTTTTTTTTTTTCATTTTGAGAGATTTAGTAGTAGTTTCCTATTAAAGATAGAATAGAAACACTATTTATTTGTAAGTGACACTTTAATGCCTTGCTGTATTATTGCATTGAAACCCAAATATAACATGGTTTAGGTAGAAATATTTTGTGACAGTAGTAATGAACTCTTTTATGAATGATTTGATCACAGTTTGAAATGTTGGTAAATACTGGAACCTTAGGATTTGGGTGCTGCAGTTTCTTTAGCATTAGCCTGAAGGAATTTTATAGAGACTCACTAGGTAATGATGATCAGCACATTCCTCTGTCTGAAAAGTTGAAGGGTTATGCCAGCCAAACATGTATAAAATCTTCACTATATCTTCTCATTCAGTATGTCACTTCAAAAAATAGTACGTGTATGTTATAAATGATCCAAACATTGCAGCTAAGAATCAAGAAAGTGTCCCAGAAGTCTCCTAATCCCATCATGCAGAAATTAACAGACTAAAACATGTTGTCTTTGCATTCATATGGACATATACAGATAGATGGATACATGGATTCATGGACATCATTGTGTGTGCTACTTCATAATAAGAACGGGATCTCGCGTTTTAGTATAGAGCTGAGAAAGACAGTCACTTCACTGTATGGTTCTTCACCATTTCCCGCCATGTCATTTTCTTCTCCTCAAGTGGTGGGGGATTATTAAGAATTCTCAGGATTTTGTCTACTCACCAGTACTGTTTTTGCCACTGTGGGCAGGATTAGGATTTGTGCGATGCTTTACTACAAATCTTCTATTTTTTTCCTTTGCTTCAATGACCTTGCTTGAAATTGTACCCCTTTATTTAGTTTCGTATGAATTTAAAAATTTTAAAAAAGAAATGGGTGTGAAACTAGAGGGATTATGGAATTTTTGATAATTTGTTTATCAGAAAAGGACTTTTCAGGAAATATTGTCTCAAGTGTTCAAAGTGGTTATGGAAAACCTGAAGAGGTTAAAATCATTTTTAAAAAAACTTATTTGTTACATTTCTTTCCATCTCAGCTCCTTTTGCCCCTCTGACTTTTGTTAGTTATGTGTTATTTTTACATTATTAAGCTCTGTAATATTCTGTTCTGTAACCACAACTCCCACTTTTTAAAAGCCTTGCTTCTGCATTTGGATAGATTCAGGGCTCGCCAGCCACTAGTTTCATTCCTTAGCTCTTTTTTGTAAGTGACTTTTTCTTTGGTTGTATTTTGGCTGCAAGCAATTTCTTTTTTAAAGAAAGCAGTTTAGAGGTCTTTCTCCTTTCCTTTTACATGAGAGGGGCCATGTTTCTTATTTCCATGGAAGAAGAATACCCTTTGAATTTGTTTGGATCTCGCGTTTTAGTATAGAGCTGAGAAAGTCAGTCACTTCACTGTACGGTTCTTCACCATTTCCCGCCATGTCATATTCTTCTCTTCAAGTGGTGGGGGATTGTTAAGAATTCTCAGGATTTTGTCTACTCACCAGTACTGTTTTTGCCACTGTGGGCAGGATTAGGATTTGTACCATGCTTTACTACAAATCTTCTATTGTTTTGCTTTGCTTCAATATCCTTGCTTGAAACTGTACCCATTTCCTAAAGTTTCTGTTCATGAATTTTCTTTTGCTGTGTTTTACAACTTTTTTTTTAGTTAGATAATGAAGAGGGAGATTCTCTGATATAATTTCACTTTATGATGCTTACTGGGAATTATGTAATACTCGTTTTGAAATTGTGAAATTAATACTTGGAAACTTTATAGTGACTTGAGATTCAATAAGTGTGGCTTTACTTGAAAGAAAGACATGGCAAAAAATTAAGGGCACAATTTATATTATTTTCCATGTGAACAGCAGTTCCTGAAACATACATTTTATAAAGTAGAATGTGAATGGTGCTCGCTGGAATTGTGCAATGTTCGTGACCTTTGTTTGGCCACTGTTCACCCAACATGATTATTACATTGTCAATCAAAGTCTGAGGTGACTTTTGTTTCAACACTTTTACGGAGTCGTGTATAAGCATTTTATTTGTTTGACCTTTTTTTTTCCCTAGCCGGCTAGAAAAGTGGGACAGTAGGATTCAGGCAGAGGTTCCAGAAGCCTGATGCAGTCTCCTTGAATCTGGTTGGGCCTTTGGAACTGCCTTGACCAACAGAAGAAGGCTGAAGTGATGATATATGGCATCATTTATCGATGATGGCTGTATTTCACAAAACATCATGAGCTTCTGTCTTGCTCTTTTGGTTTGCTCATTCTTGAAATCCTGCTACCTTGATGTTAGCCCAACCAGCTGGAGAATCCTGTGTGAAGAGCAGACCTAGACCACAGCCCTGGATGACCTCCTCATTGTCAGTAATACTAACTCTAGCAGAAATAGCCCACTCCTGAATGGCATACAAGGCAGAGATGAACTTGCAGATAGATGCAAAGGAAGTGATTCTTTTAAGCTATCAGATTTTGGGGTGTTTTGCTGTACAGTGATAGATGCTTGAAAGAAACCATCCAAGTGATCTCACCTGTTTCTATGGCATTAACAACTCTCCTTCTCAGATCTTAGCATTCAGGTCACGTGTTTCCATGGAGATCATTTCCCATAATTGGATGTTTTCTTCTTAAGCTCAGCACATCCAACATTAAGGTGTTGTCCTTGACCACCTGTTCTTTCTTTATTATCCTGGTTATTTTGCTATCTTGGTTTTCATGGCAGAAATCTGGGAAAACATCTTCAATTCCTGCATCTTCTCACATCTAATTTTACATCTTTTTTTTTTTTTTTGAGTTGGAGTCTCACTCTTTCGCCCAGACTGGAGTGCAGTGGCCGCATCTTAATTCTCTTTTGAGCGCTGATATTTTTAAAACACATGTGTGATCATGTTACAATAATTTTTACAACTCGTGAATATATTCACTTTGTTTACACAATCAAGCCCTATTTTCTTGACAGGATTTATGTGGTTTTCAATGATCTGGCCTTTTGCCAAATTTCTGGTCTCATGGTCTGTTTCTCCTTTTTACTTTATGATACTAAATTCCTAATAGCTTTCCAAATACACAAGGAAGAAACAAGGCTTTTTCACTCATTCAGGCTGTTCCTCTCATCTAGGTTTTTAGAGCAGAATTCAGTTTTTTTGTGACTGTAAGACTCATGTCCCCATTTTCTTGGTGGCCATTGACCAGGGGTTGCTCTCCGTTCCTATAGGCCACTCTCTTGTCCTTGCCACATGGTGCTGTCACAACACTACAGCTTGCTCCTTCTTAGCCTGCAGGAGACTCTTATTTCCTTGTCCTATGACAGACTCTCATGTAATGTAATCTAGTCAAAGGAATAGCTATCCCATGGGTGTGCCCCACACTCAGGGGGAAGGGATTATACAAGACTTGTTCACCAGGGAGGAGAAATTTTAAGGGCCAGCTTAGAATTCTGTCTATCATTTCCACAATTCTCTCTGGAAACTTTATATTTATATATATATATATAAAATCCTCAATATTTAGAAATTTTGTAAGACTGTATCTTTCTGCATATCTGCTTTTATCTATCATATTGGTTATTCAGTGAGCTCTTTCAATCTGGAAACTGATATCCTTCAATTGTGGGGAAAGTTTTTGTTTATTTCAGTGATAATTTCTTCTCTTCTATTTTTCCCCTTCTTTCTTTCTGTCACTTCTGTTATTTGTATTTTGGACCTCTTGAACTAATCTTAACATTTTGTTTCTCAGTTCTTTATGAATGCAATGTCTATTTCCTTGAGATTATCAATGGTGGTTTCTGAACCTTTTTTCTTGCATAGTGTATATTTCCTTCACATTATGTATTTATTTTTCCGCTTGTTCTGGTCTCTTATGTTAATTAATCCTTGAATATCTGTTTACAATTTAGAATTTAAAACTAAAAAGCAGACTGGAAATTCTGGCGTTGGTGAAATGTATTGACTCAGAACTCCGCAGAGTAATTAGGCTGCTTTTAGGTGGACCTCAATGTCTATCTAAGGCTTTTAGGAGGTTACTCAAGATCCCAAAATAAGGATCTTCTTCTCTTCTCTTAGAAAACAAAGGTCTGGCTGCCAACATCCTGGGAAATGAGTGGGAGGATGCCTGAAAATAGAGGTAGGGAGAGAGTCTTGGCATTTGGTTACTCAATCCCATTGATTTTTGGCATGGTATCCACACTTGGCTGTCCTGAAATACTGCCAGATTTCTGCTGGTGTGGTGTAGGGACCGTTATCTTAAGCATATAGAGTTAGGGAGGGGAATCTGGGGATCTAAGTACTTCACAAAAGCTTTGACCTAGTCCTCCTGACCCTCCAATATTTCTCACCCAATTCCAGATATACCAGACACTCATAGTTCCTGAGCAATTTTAGAATTCTGTTGTTGAACGTGAGCTGTTTCTTAGTTTTCCCTCTCGTGGTTTAGAGTTTTGGTTTGTAGACTCTCATGTTAGTTACTATTCTATTCTCCAGCTTCTAAATTTCACTGCCTTTTCTCTTTTCCTTTCTTCACATATGCATGTTTATCTCTTTAAAAAAAAATCCCACTGCTGTGTTCACCAGGGAGTGAAATTGAATGTGTATATTCAATCTGGCATGCTCTTCATCGTTTTGTAATGTGTCATTTATGATGTTTTAAGTTCTTGTATGAAGTAGTTTATTTTTTGGCTATCTGTTCTGTTACCTTTGAAATAGCTCCAACAACATTTTTATTTATTGTTTTGTTTTATTTATTGTTTCTGTTTCTTTATGACATATTTACTCCTTATGGGTATTATTTTATATTTAACTCCTTATGAATTCAGTTGGTTTTATAATGTTGAAACTATATAGATACATTGGGAGCATTAAATTTTTAGGAAACTATGAAATCATTTCTGTTACTGTTGAATTTATTTCACAAACTTGTTTTCTACTTGTGACTTTATTAACACCTTTGTGACTGGCAAATTTTTCACTTTCCTAATACTGAGAGCAGGTGAAAAGAGAAAAAATGTGAAGCTGGTTGCTGCAAACTTCTGTAGTTAAGCACAAGTGAAATGGTATTTTCTAAATTGTCACCTTTTTCACAATACAACTGCAAATTGCAGAGATATCTGGTATTTCCCTAGACACCACTCTGACTAGCATTTCATACTTTGTTTTCCTTTTGTTTGGATTTTTTTTGTGTAGAGCAAGATTTTCCGAGAAGAGAGAAAAGCTCCCACAGTGGGAGGGAACC
Source organism: Carlito syrichta (assembly GCF_000164805.1). NCBI lineage: Eukaryota > Metazoa > Chordata > Mammalia > Primates > Tarsiidae > Carlito > Carlito syrichta. The sequence continues at coordinate 17,828 of NW_007261782.1, read as the reverse complement.
CGAAGGGGTTGCCCTGTACTTTTTATTTTTATTTGGATTATAAACGGGAAAAGACAGTCTTCCACAATGAAGTATCATGGATTCATCCAAGGAAAGTTCTTGTTGAGGTTTGTACACAGTGTTGAACATAATTTATTATTTATTATGGGTTCAATTTTGCACAATCTGCTTGAATTTGACTACGTTTCTGCGTTACTGGAAAAATGCAAAATTCCACAAAATTTGTAGGAATGTATTGTGCAATTTTTGAAAAGAGAGGTGTTGTACTTGACAGACGAGTTGATCAATAACCATGTATTATGGTTTTCTTCATTTGTCCTATAAAAATAGTTAATGCTACAACTTTTTTCATCTCGGCCACTTTTTTATTTCTATCTGTGGTGTATCTGATCATAATACCTATTAGTTTCAGGTGCGATCATTTCTATAAAATCATCAATAAATAATCTTACAATTTCACTTATTCTTTGAGGATCATTTGGAAATATCTTGATACCTGGATTACCAATACACACTGCTAAGTTCCTTTTTGAATTGTGTTTTGTCCACTCAATGTCCGTTTCATTCTCACCAGTATAAGATTCACTGTCATAGATTATCTGCATTATATTTCTCCATTTGCATTGCATCACTATGTGTCTCATTATCACTACTAAGTTCACTAGATTCACCTTCGTCCTCGGAAATCTCATCAGCATTTATTTCTTCAGTTTTTCATAATTATGGTAAATTATTTTTAACATTGAGGTAAGAAAGCACTAAAATATCAAAACACAACTGTACAACACTAATCGCAACAAAATAATGACCAAATGACAATTTTTACCAACTATGTAAATGAATAACAACATTGCATAGTCCATATCAGATAATTATCTCAACTACCTGTCTCTCTCCTTGCCTAATTATTCCTTGTCAAGCAAAATATGATAACACATACATTTGATAACGTTGCAGCATTCAGAAACAGGATTTTTAAGATGTATTCACATCCGTGGCAACCAGTAACAGAATTCACATCAGCAGCCGCGAATGAGTTAATAAGAATTAGGAACATTTAAATCCAAATGTTGGAATATTGTTTTTATGACACAAAACATTGTGTTCTTTTTCTACAAATGCAGACTGAAGTTTCTGAAGACCCTCAACAAGTCTCAACTGCTCATCTCCAGTTAGGGTTGCCGCTGATATTTATTGTTAGCCAACAAGCTACTTATGAAGCTAATAGAAGAACTGTGGAATGGGTTGCTTGGCGTCTTGTGGTAAAAGCAGGAGTTCTACTCTTGTTATAGTATCTCACACACTGAGCAGTCACTGTATTTAGCAAAACACGAATACTTTTAAAACATGGTAACTTAATCAAATACACTCAAATCTCTAATAAATTCCAGTTGCTAAGTCTATGCATTAATTATAAGCTTGATGAATTTGAAAACTTTCAATGAAGTTGGAAGTGGAAAACTGCTAATGAAGATGTACATTAAGATAGAGACTAGAAAATCACGTTTGTATTATGTGTAAAATTTTTCATACTCACTAAGCTGAAATTTTTTGGTAAACATTTTTTAGTGTAAGAACTTATAGTTCTATTTTAGACTGGCATGCTGGATGACTAGTATTCTTCAGATTTGCAACAGATTTGCAAGAGCAGGAAAGGTTAGTTGTTTTATATATTGATCTACAGCATTTGCTTACTGAAAGAAAGGTAATACATGTGGTCTTAAAGTGGGATATGTTTGTTACAGGAAAAAAATCTGTAAGTTGTCCCTATTCAGAAATAATTGCTGTTAAGATTTTAACGTTTTTGATGTTTCTGTCCTTTTTTTGTATGTTCATATATTTATGTTGCTAAGAAGAAGAAAATTAGGATCATACTCGATAGTCTTCCCTTTATCTAAAACTATATTTAATACTTGTTCTTGTGATATAATGCCTGCTGTAGTACACTGTGCTGAATATCACCGAGTCTTTCCTTTGGCAAAATTTCTGGAATCGAAATTTGTCAAAGGAAATAGATGTTTTTTACAGCTTTTAAAATATGTTGTCAGGTCAGGTGTGGTTATTCATGCCTGTATTCCCACCGCTTTGTTAGGAGGAAGTGGGAGGATCACTTGAGCTCAGAAGTTTGGGGTTACAGTGAGCTATGATCGTGCCACTGCTCTCCAGCCTGGACAACAGAAGGAAACCCTATCTCTTAAAAAAAATGTCAAATGTGCTGAAAAGAAAAAAGCAAACAGCTCCATTACAAAGGGGGCAAAAGATATGACTAGACAGTTCTCCAAAGAAGACAGACGAGCAGCCAACAGATACGTGAAAAAATGTTCAGCCTCACTAGTCATCAAGGAGATGCAAATTCAAACTACACTGAGATCCCACCTCACTCCAGTCAGAGTGGCCATCATCAATAACTCAAAAAACAACAGATGCCGGAGAGGATGTGGTGAAAAGCGGACACTTCTGCACTGTTGGTGGGAGTATAAACTAGTACAGCCTCTGCGGAAATCACTGTGGCGATTTCTAAAAGTTCTAAAGATCGACCTTCCAAATGACCCCGTATTCCCCCTACTGGGAATATACCCGGAAGAACTGGAATCTCTCTATAAAGAAGATACCTGCACATGTAAGTTTGTCGCAACCTTGCTCACAATAGCAAGAACGTGGAACCAACCGTGCTGCCCATCAAAAGACGACTGGATAAAAAAATGTGGTACATATGCACGATGGAATATTAGGCAGACATGAAGTAAAACAAAATCCTGAACCTCCCAGCAACTTGGATGGAATTAGAGTCTATCATACTGAGTGATCTGTCACAGAAACAGAGAATTGTGTGTCACATGTTCTCACTCACTAGTGGACCAGGAGCAACTGCCATAATATCATTAGACAAGGATCCACAGTAGGGGGAAACTGCGGGGGATGGGAAGGGCAGCAAGGTGGGAGTGGCATCAGCTGAAATCTGCCTGGGGCGGGGGAGGTCACACTTTACCAACAAGGGTACCTGCACGACGGATATTTGTGTACCCCACCCTGAACTGTACCCCACAATTTCAAAATAAAATTTATAAGTTAGAAATAAAATTGTCAAATTGCCCTTCAAAAAGGTTATACTTTTACAAGCAGGGTTTGGAATTACTTGTTTCTCATGCATCTTTGCCAATACTAAGCATTATCATCTTTAAAAAAACAATCTTGACAGGCAAAAAAGAGTTGTTTTAATTTTAATTTGCATGTCTTTGATTACTAGAGCATTTAAACCTTTTTAGGTTTATTGGTCATTTATATGTCCTTTTAAAATTTCTGTTTATGTCCTTTTTTCCTTGAAATGTATTTAAATTTATTAATTATTAAGAAACCTTTAATTCCTCAGATTGTCTAAATGTGATATGAATATGCTAAAAACTTAGCTGATATGTTTCAAAACTGCCAGACTAAAACTTAAATTCTCTTGCCTAAGTCTACGGTAGGAATATTGAGTTTAGAGTTAGAAAACTTGGATTCCATTTCTTTCTAGTTCTAGGACCAGATAAATGAGTTAACTTCTCCAAGGCCCAGTCTTCTCACTCATAACTATAAAAATAGTCTCAAAGTCACCCTGTCTTACTTACAAGAAAGTTTGTAAGGCCAATGGGAAAATACTTTGAGAATACGTGACAGTCTTGGGACAAGTGTGCTGTGTTCCATGGCCAGGTGATAGAAAGAGCCACTTTCTTGCTAGTAGATCAGAACCTTAAACAAGAAACTATAATGTTTGTTATTGGGGAATAGGTTTTCTAGAAGTATTACATTTCATGTTGCTTTGCCAGTTTTGATGTCTTAAATTTTGAAATGTATTAGAAATAATTTTGTTTACCGTGAAGCAAGATAAGATTTATATTAACTATCTCCCTAAATAGGTGTTCTGTAAAGGCTAAACTTTTCTATGAGTTTCTTTAATAAATGCAATGCTATTTTTTTTTTTATCTCCTCATTAGGGCAGTAATGTTGATCCTGGAATTGTAGAATCATCCTTTCCCTTTCTGCTGCCTGTGCACTCCCTCCCTCCAGGCAAGGGATTTGAGGGTCACTACATAGTCTACCTGCTGCACAGAGAGTATTGTATACTTGTATTACCACGCTGCAAGCCTTATAATACATAGTAAGAGCTATAAAACATTCCTGTTAGCATTGTTTTAGTTCTTCAGATATTTTATCCTCTGTGGCAGTGATTAGCAATATAGTGTTAGGAGTTTATGCTATAGAATCAAATCTTGCTTTGTGACTGGAAAAATACTTGACCTCTGTGTATCTCCATTATTTTTCCATTGTAAAGTGGGGATCTTAATATCTACTTTAAATGGTTGGGGCAGTATATTAAATGAAATAAGGTAAAGTTCGTACTTAGCTGACAGCCCAACACACTGTAAGTGCTAATAAATAATAACTAATATTTATTCCATAAATATTTTATTTTTCCCCAACCCAAAGGATTTTAAAAATTGTTTTAAAAGGATAAGTATTTATTTTGTGCTTGCTGTGCTTCAGGCACAGCCCTAAGCTCTGAGGATACAGCCATGAACAAAATTAAGTTTTGTTAATATACTTGTGGCAAGAGATAGGTAAAAACAAGTCTAGCTAGAATGTCAGACGGTGTTATGGACAATGGAGAAAAACAAATTGAGTTGAGATGAGAGGGTGGTCATGAAAAGTGACAGCAAAGAAAAGGAGTGAACCTGTGGATTTGTGAGGAAAGAGTGTTCTAGACAGAGAGAATGCAAGTGCACAGGCCCTGAGAAGAATGGGCTTTTGCACATTAGTATTATGAAGAATAGTATTAATGTCTAGAATTACTCCTTGCACATGTGCTTTTAAACACCCTTAAAATTGGATTCCTTTCTGCAACTTCTTATTAAACAAAAAACAAACACACTGAAAAGTAAGAAGAAAAATAGAATGAGCAACCATAAAGCTACTACCTAGATTCAACAATTAACATTTTGTCCTGTTTTCTTTAGATACAATTTTCTTCTGCAATGTTTCAAAGAATGTTTCAGATATCATGACATTTTCCCCATAAATATTTAGCATGAATATCTAAAAGCTATTATTATTCTCCAATATATATGTATAATCTCAGTATCATACCTATTGAAATTAAGAGTAATTTTTAAATATTATAGCCTAATCTCAAAGTCAGATCATATTCAAATTTTCTCATCCTAAAATTATTTTCCATAAATGGTTTTTAGGAACCAAAATCTAGTCAAAGATTATAGATGGCATTTAATATGTTTCTTAAATGTCTTAATATCTTATGTTCTTTCCCTTTTCACAACAACAATGACTTTTAGAATAAATGGGGCTAGTTTTTGCATATTCTGAATTTGCCTATTTCCTTTTGTTTTTGTCTAACTTGTTCCTCTGTTCTCTTACATTTTCTATAAATGTAAGTTAGACTTAAGGTTAATTAGCTCCATTAAACATTTTGGATATGAACACTTCATAGTATTTGTATATTTTGTCTTATCCTAAAGTGCAGGATGTCTGCTTTTTCTCAGTGATACTGCATTTGATCACTGAGTTAAGGTGGAAATACATACTTCTCCTCATTGTAAGATGTATTTTTCCCCTTTGCAATTAACAAATAAACTACAGGTAGAAATGCAAACGGTATCACAAGAGATACCAATACTTGTCCTCCAGAGTGGATAAAATTACAAAGAAATATAAAGTGTTGACGAGGATATGGGGTTCTAAGAACGTTTGTGTGTTGGTGATAGAAGTGAAAATTGGTACAATGAAAACTGGAACATATTTGGCAGCGTTACTAAACCTGAAGCTATATCTGTCTCATGATTCAGCAATTTCATTCCTAGGTATGCTGACAAAACACACAGACATGTTCACCAAAAGACAGCATTATTGTATAGTCTTTATAGCAGTTTTATTTACGATGGTCCCAAACTAGAAATCATGCATGACCCATGAGCAGTAGAATGAAAAGTCAATTATCTCGTGAATATTTCACAGCATTGCACAAGAATAAACTGCTTTTGTAACAGCATGGATCAAACAAACAATGTCGAGCAAAAGAAGCAGTCACAGAAAGAGTAGAAACTGTGTAGCTCCTTTATATAAATTTAAAAACTGACAGCGTTTATAGATGATGATTATCTTAGTCTGACTGGGCTGCTGTAACAAAATACCACAAATTAGCTTATAAACAGCAGACGTTTATTGCTCACAGTCCTGAAAACTGGAAGTCCAAGTTAAGGCACTGGCAGATTTGATGTCTGGTGAGAGCTCGTTTCCTGAGTCAGAGACGTTGTCTTCTCACTCTGTCCTCCCCACGATAGGACGAAGGGACAAGCTAGTTCTCTGGGATGTCTTTGACAAGGGCACTAATCCCCTTCAGGAGGGCTCTGCCCTCGTGACCTTAGCATGTTCCCAGGCCCCATCTTTGTTACCGTCACACTGATTCTTAGGATTCAACGTTTGAAGTGGGGGGCAGTACCCGCATTCCAAACTCAACTGTGAATAAAGTCCGAATAGTGATTACTTTTGGGAGAGGGTGATGACAGGGAGGGTTAAGAAGAGGGCCTGTGAGTCACGTTTTCTTCGAGCGTCCAGCCCCTTCTCTTCCTTGAGACGTGAATCTGTGAATCTCTGGTTCTACTTTCTAAATAAGCTACCTTTCCTAATCTAAAAAGAAGAAAAAAGAAGACCTGTGGGTTTGCTGATAAGGTTCTGTGTCTTAATCTTTATCTGTGTGGCGGTTAAATAGATGTGTCTATTTTGTAAAAATTCATGCAACTATCCACTTAAAATTGTTATTGTTTTCTGTGTGAATGTTATACTTCAATTAAAATGTGTACTGCAAAAGTTTCCATGAATCTTTGGAACAAATTCAGGGGATTGATTTTAATTTCTCTACCTTTTAACTTCATTTTTCTGTAGAACTCAAAAAGCTCTTGTTTTGAATATAAAAAAGATGAATGTATGTGGTATCAAGGAATACATATACTTGGAGCACCTTTATAGCTTAATTACAGTCAAGCATAATTTGCTAAAAAAATCTAGTGGCCTGAAACTTCATGCTTTTCCACAGAGGTTGTCCTAGTTTACCCTCCCACCAACAGTGTCGAAATGTTCTCTTTTCGCTGTATCCACTCCTACTTCTGTTGTTTTTTGAGTTCTTCACGATGGCCATTCTGACTGGAGTTAGGGGGTATCTCAGTGTGGTTTTAATTTGCATTTCTCAATGATTAGTGTGGTTGAGCATTTTTTCATGTCTCTGTTGGCTGCTTGTATGTCTTCTTCTGGGAAGTGTCTGTTCATAGCTTTTGCTCACTTTTTAATAGGGTTATTTTTTTCTTTTCGGCACATTTGTGTCCCTTATAGATCCTGGAAGTTAGGCCTTTTTCAGATTTACAGTTGGCACATATTTTTCCTCATTCTGTAGGCTGTCACCCTACTTCCTTGATTTTTTTTTTTTGCTTTGCAGAAGCTTTTCAGTTTGATGAAGTCCCACTTGTCTATCTTATCTTTTATGGCATTCACTTTTGGAGAGTTGATCAGGAATTGGTTGTCTATTTCAGTTTCCGTAAAGGTGTTTCCTACATAGTCTTCTGGGATTGTTATAGTTTGAAGTTTTACATTTAGATCTTTGATCCATTTAGAGTTGATTTTTGTGTAGGGTGAGGGGTAGGGGTCCTGTTTCAGTGTTCTACATGTGGTCAACCAGTTTTACCAGCATCGTTTACTCAATAGTTTCTCCTCTCCCCAGTGGTTGTTGGTGGAGTCTTTGTCAAGGATGAGTTGATTGAGAAATTGAGGCTTTGCTTTCGGAATCTTTATTGTGTTCCATTGGTTTATATACCTGTTCTTGTACCGGTACCAATCTGGTTTGATTACTGTAGCCTTATAGTAGAGTTTAAAGTCTTGGAGTGTGATACCTCCTGTAATTTCTGAAAGATCCAAAAATCAACCTTGTTTATGACCCAGCAGTCCCACTACTGGGAATAAACCCAAAGGACCTCAATCACTCTATTAAAAAAGTTACCTGCGCACATATGTTTGCTTCAGCATTATTCACAATAGCAAAAACATGGAACCAACTGTGCTGCCCATTGAAAGTGGACTGGACAAAGAAAATGTGGTACATTTACACAATGGAATGTTATGCAGCCATAAAAAAAACAAAATGATGAAGTTTGCAGCAACCTGGATGGAATTAAAGTGTGTAATACTCAGTGATTCATCACAGGAACAAAGATCTGAGTAATACATGTACTCACTCATAAGTGGACCTTGAACTTTCACCATAATGCCATAAGAAAAAGATTGGCAGTAATGGGACACAGTGGGGTGGGGACAGAACCTCAATAACATCACCAAACTTTCCTGTACGATGACCACTTATGTACCTAACCCTGAACTGTACCGTATATCTTTAAAAATAATACATATTTTAAAAAATAGCTTCATGTTTTTAAAATAGGAAAGAAATCTTTTTTTTTGGAAAGCAGGATTTATCAAGAAGATAAAAATCTCCCACAGTAGGAGGGGACCTGAAAGAGGTTGCCTCTGAAGAAATCTTTTTTGGGGGGCTGAAGTCTCACTCTGTCGCCCAGACTAGAGTGCAGTGGCTGCTTCCGGCCACCGCAGCCTCGACCTGCTGGGCTCCAGCGATCCTTCCGCCTCAGCGAAATCTTAATGGAATTATGTTGACCTCGGTGGCATAGTATTTGTTCTAAAATACTTGGAGCAGATGGTAAATATTTATAACTAAACAGGAAATTAACTTATTAGTGAACTTAATTTATTGAAGTATTGTTTTAATATTTCTATGGAGTATCAGAATAGTCTATTTTGATTTGCCGTATTTGCAATAAAATTTTATATATTTCCATTTTATGTAGAGGTAGGATTTGTTGTTATATGTGAAGCATTTCACAAATTTCAGTTGAGACTTTCAATTGAGACTTTCAGTTCTTTATTTAATTTTCTTTGATTCAAGGAATACACGTGCAGGTTTGTTCCATAGGAATATTGTGTGATGATGAGACTTGGGCTTCTCTTTAGCCATCAGCCAGGCAGTAGACATGGTACCCAGTGCGTAGTTTTGCCCTTACCACCCCCTGTTATGAACTCCCAGTGTCTATTGTTCCCATCCTTCTGCCCATGTGCATACAGTGTTCAGCTCTCACTTAGTCGGGAGAGCGTGTGGTTTTCAGTTTTCGGCTTCTGTGGTAATTCGCTCTGGCTGCATCCCTGTTGCTGCAAAGGGCGTGATTTTGTTCTGTTTCATGGCTGCCTAGTGCTCCGTGGTGTATGTTACCACGTTTTCCTTATCTTTTTCATGGGAATCTTGGAGTTATTTACTTTCGTTTCATTTGATTTTAAAATTGAAGCTTAAAGGTTTAATGTCAAGCATGTAAAGCACTTTTACATTAAAATGCTTGATTATAGTTTACTCATTTTTTTTAAAACTAATCCATTTCTCAGGAATACCAGTGGAATTTTTGGTGTTACGTGATGCTGATTCAATGACATCCCATTGGAAAGTAATATGCACATTGAAGAAATGCAAGAAGATGAAGACGATGACGTGGAAGGCCCAGCTGTGGGTAAGCTGCTGTAATGCTCGCCCCGCTCCTGCCCGGCCCCCCAGGGTCAGGGATATGGCCAGTGAACTACACTTGTCACAGCATATATTCACGCTCGAGATTCTGTGAAGAATCCTGGTGGAACTTATTTTGAATCACATTTATCAAGTGGTCTTGCTGAAAACATGTAAGGATGCTGTGTTTTGTTAGTGTGACACCTTCCGTTGTTTCCTGTCAGGCTTCAGACTTCCCACATCTTTGTCTTCATCCTCCATAGAAAATAGGTCTTTACGAATTTTAGTATTGAGGACATAACATTGTAGTGTCATGGGATTTGGTGTTTAAAAAGAACTTAAAGTTAATGTAGTGCAACTCTTATGTGTTGCGTTATGTGAGTCAGAGTTGAATACTGAGATCCAAAGAGTTGTGTGATCAGTTAGAGATGGACAGTAGAAAATAGCTGAGATGATACTGAAACCTAGATCTAGAATTTTATTTTTTTATTTTGAGTCAGGGTCTCACTCTGTCGACCAGGCTGTAGTGCAGTGGCATGATCACAGCGTACCACAGCCATAAAACTCCTGGTCTCAAGCAATCCTCACACCTCAGCCTCCTAAGTAGCTCAGAATGTGGGCACTTGCTAGCACATTCAGCTAATTTTTTCAATTGCCTTGTAGAGACAAGGTTTCACTATGTGGTCTCGAACTGCGGGGCTCAGGCAACCCTCCCACCTTGACCTCCCAAAGTGCTGGCATGAGCTGCTGAGCCTGGCCTCAGGTCTAGAATTTTATTTTATAATACTGTCATGTGTCGTTTAACTACAGGGATACGCTCTGAGAAATGCATTGTTAGACAATTTCTTTGCGTGAACATAATAGAATGTACTTATACAAACCTAGATAGTATAAACCTACAGTGTATGGTATAGCCTAAACCTGTACAGCATGTTCCTTGCTGAATGTTGTACACAAATGTAACGTGGTAGCATTTGTGCATCTAAACATACCTAAATATGGAAAGGGTACACTACAGATATGGTATGAAGATAAAAAATGGCACACCTGTAAAGGATGCTTATCATGAATGATCTTGTAAGACTGAAAGTTATTTTGGGTGAGTCAGTGAGTGTGAGTGCCTGGAACATTATTGTACACTACCATAGATCTATAAATACCTTACACTCAGACTACACTAAGTTTATAAAAAGTGTTTTTCTTCAATGATTAATTAGCCTTAACTTAATGTAAATTTTTTACTTTGTAGGTTTTAATTTGTTTAACTTTTTGACCCTTTTGTGATAACATGTAGCTTAAAACACAAGTGTAGTATGTTTTAAAAAATTCTTTCTTTCTTTATATCCTTATTGTGTAAGCTGTTTTCTCTTCCTCAATTTTTTAGTTTTATTTTTTACTTTTTAAACTTTTTTGTCAAAAATGAATACGCAAACACACATTAGCCTCAGCCCACACGGGGTCAGGATCTTCAGTATCACTATAATTCTCCCCTCATCTCTTGTCCCTCTGAAAGGTCTCTAGAGGCAGTAGCCTGCATGCAGCTGTTATCTCCTCTGATAACAATGCCTTTTTATGGAATATCTCCTGAAGGATCTACCTGAAGCTGTTCATTTTTTACTTTAGAAGTAGAAAGAGGACACTGTAAAACAGCAGACTGGACACGTGGCTCCACCTGTGATCCTCGCACTTTGGAAAACCGAGGCTGGGGGATTGCTTGGGCCCAGGAGTTCAAGACCAGCCTAGGCAATGTAGTGAAACCACCTCTCTACAAAAAAAAAAAAAAAAAAAAAAAAGATGACAGTCGTGGCGGCACGTGCCTGTAGTCTCAGCATCACCACAACACCTGAGTAATGTGTTGTGCTTGATGTTACAATGGCTGCAACACCTAGGTGATGGGAATTTTTCAGTTCCTTGGCAACCTTATGGGACCACAGTCGTGTATAGGGTCCATTGTTGACTGAAACATTGTTATGCGGCACATAACTGTAGTAGAGATTATATATAAAATACTACTTGAGTTCTCTGAAATCATTGCTTCTTCTGTTTCTCCTTTCTCTTTAGTGTGTTATTACAGAAAAATTTTGAACACACCATAAAATAGACAGGATAATAGGCAAACCTTCTGGCATCTATCAACTCGGCCCCAGCCACCATCACCCCATGGCTAATCCTGTTCCTTCACTCCCCCTTTGTTATTTGGTAGCCAATTCCAAAATGTATAATTGTATCCATAAGTGCTTCCTTGTATATTTTGGAAATATAAGACTTTTTCTTTTTCAAAGTAACATAAATAAAGCTCTTTTTACAGTTAAAAATTAATTGTTCTTACTATCATCAGCTGCTTAGACAGTGTTTGCATTTCTGATTGCACCATGCTCTTTCAGGCCACCGTGCCTTTGGACCTGCTGTGCCTTTGCTCTGGTGCCGCCACTGTCTCCCCTCTCTGCCTCCCTGAGTTTTGTTTTTCCTTTAATAGTTAGCTAAGAAGCTTTGTGTCTTTAATCAAGTTAGATGCTCCTTCAGTGTTACCAACAATCTGCACAAGCTTCCAAGAGAATATTTATGAAATCAAAATGTGTTTTACCACATACATTGATGAACGGATGGATCGATCAATCCGTTGACAGTCTGAATGAATGACAGTTTTCACTTATTTAGAGTCCACTCACAATGTGATGCACTTAGGATAAAATTCAAACTTCTCAGCTCATATGGCTTCTTACGATCCAGCAACTGCCTAGCCTCGAATTTTCTCATGCCATTTACTCCTTTATTCCCATCTTGTTTCGGTCAAATGTTCCTTTTCTCAGTACCTTGTGTGTGCTAGACTCTCTTATGTCTCGGAGCTTTTGCATATTTTATTCTGTTTGTCTATAGCAATTTTTTCCCGGTTCTCTATCTGCAGACGTTTGGTTTCCCAATCTAAATATCTCTGTTTATCATTTTAAATATCTCTGTTTACCAGGGGCAGAGGAGGCTCAATGGAGCACCAACCCCACCTGAAAGAAATTTAATTGTGTGCAAATCCTCACATGTATTCTGACAACTCAGAAATAAAAATTAAAATACAGAGATTAATATTTAAAAACTCTGTCATCATTTCTTGCTGTGTTTTATCTTTCTTCATAAACTGATCACCATTTATAATTATATATTTATTCAGGAATCAGTTTGTCTTTTCCTCTGCTAGAAGCACCATGGGGTCAGATTGCGTCTGTTTTGTTTGCCACTTTTCCTAGTGTCCACCAGAGTGTTTGGCATATAGTGGAGGCACATCGACACCGTCAAGTATGTATGGTGGGATCCTTTTGGATTATCAATTAATATTGTTATGTAGAAGAAAATAGCACTTCTTATTATTAGTAGAATAAATTTTAATTTTGGAATTGGCTAAATTTTCACAATTTCTGAGTCAGGAAGCATCTCAGAGTCGTTTAAGATAGGAAGCCAGGCAACGGGAAAAGGTTAAAATATCATGCCTTTTAGCTATTAAGATAGTGTGAATCAAAAGTTTGTATAACATCTCATATGCTTGCTTATGAGAAAAGCTTAACTATGTTTAATTATATATCTATATTTAAATTAATTTCTTTTCAAACATTTTAGATATTCAAGATGATGAAGTGGCAGAAACTATTTACAGAGACAGGAAGAGGCGGTTACCTTTGGAACTTACAGTGGAACTAACAGAAGAGACATTTAATGTGACAGTCATGGCTTCAGCTTCTGACACCATAGTGCTCCTCTATGCTGGTTGTGAGTTTGAGCCTTTGGAAGAAACTTATTAGGACATCTAAAAGTACACGGGTTTAATTTTGGCATTCTGAGGATCACATGTAAAAATGACATAGCTTTCATATATGTCTCAGGTTGTGTGCACACATTGAGGCATTCACTTCAAACTGGTTCTGGGATTGTACAACTGATTTATATGTGATTTGCAACTTAAGGCTAATGACTCAGTGATCTATCACAGAAACAAAGAACGAGTACCACATGTTCTCACCCATAAGTGGATCCTGAGCATTTATCATAACACTACAAGCAAGGGATTGGCAATAGCCAGACACTCCCAGAGAGGTTGGGGGGATGGCACATAGCATCAATAAGGGCACCTCAACCTCAGCGAGGCAAAGTGAGCACCAAGGGAAGACCAAGCTTCACCTTTATGAGGACGACTTACGTACCTAATCCTGAATTGTACCCCACTTCTTTAAAAAAAAAAATGTGAAAATTAAAGGTTAGTGATTAAAGTAGATGTTAATTAATTTTTATAAACTTTTATTCAAGCTAATGGTTTCTAATGTGTTAACAGTTCTTAAAGAGTTGTAATCTGGGCTCGGTGGCTCAGCCTGTAATCCCGCGCCTTTGGGAGGCTGAGGTGAGTGGATTGCATGAGCCCACGGGTTCGAGACTCACCTGGGCAGTGAGACCTCATCTCTACAATAAATCAAAAAATCAGCCGGGCATGGTAGCGCATGCCTGTAATTCCAGCTACTCGAAGGCTGAGGCGGAAGGATCGCTGGAGCCCAGCAGGTCTGATCGACAGAGTGGGACTCCAACTCAAAAAAAAAAAAAAAAGAGTTGTAGTAAATATATTGCTTTTATCTTCAAACAATAGCCATTCAGCTATATGCCTTGCACTATAAATGCAGAAAGTTGTTTGCCTCTGAAACCCCCTTAAAGGTTTAGACCTTACTGAGGACTGTAGACTATGATACTTCTCATTAAAAATAGCAATTTTGAGATACTTCATAAATCCATATGTTTGTTATATGTAAGTATGGGTGCTTTGGAGATACACATGGAACATTAGTTGAATTTGTTTTTCACATAGGGCAAGCAGTATCTATGGCATTTTTGCAGTCCTATATTGATGTGGCATTTAAGTGGAAAGGTATTGTACTGTGGTATGTGTGCCTATCTTCCCGATTCTGAGCTGTAGCTATTTGTAAAACTATGTCATGTTAAAGAGGAAAAAAGCCATATAACATAAACTTTCAGGTTATTATGTTTGTGTCTCCAAGTTTAAATTAATGAGCCAAGAGTTTCAAAAGTGTTCAGAAGTATTCACTAAGATTTGACTTAATGGAACTGTTTATAATAGAAAGTAGAAAACCACAATGCATATTTGCATACCTAACCCTTAACTGTACCCCACAATTTTAAAATAAAAAATATGTAGTAATAAAAAGAAAGTAGAAAACCTATATAGTAAGTACTTGTGACTACATAGTTAATTCAGGAAACTTTTTGGCCGAATTCAGTCTTTCAGCAACCATTTTTTGAGTGCCTGCTCTGTGCTAATTACTGTTAAATGCTAGGAATAAAAACTTGACAGAAAAAACCCGGTTTCACACTCTAATGAGAGATCAAAGATCCCAGTGTTCTTGAAGCTAAGTGGTTTACTTCTCGTGGACTAGAAAATTTCTTAGTAGCCAGGGTCTTCTGAAAACTATTCTGTGAAGCCTGATCCAATTGTAGGCAACAAATCCAAGGAATGGACTTTAACTCAAAATGTCTATTTCATCATCTCAGCAAAGAAATAGGGTGAAGTAGGGAGGCCTGTTAGTAAGACAGAGATAATGATGGATTAGGTGTCCGCAGTGTTTTAGTCATTTGAATAAGACGGAATGTACCGTGCTTTGTCTCTGCAATATCACTTTCTCCTATCTTGAGCCTGTAAATAAAAGATATTATGGTTAAATAGGCTTATTCCTGACTACATATCTACCATGTAATTTTGGGGACACCAGCTTATACGCTCTTTCATTATTTTGCA
>NW_007261782.1:0-1713 GCF_000164805.1 Carlito syrichta | reverse complement strand
TGTTTTCTGACTGTGCTGCAGCCTATAATATAGCATTGTAAATTAGGAAAATATTGTAACGCTTTGGGTACACTTTAGACCTGAAATCTGTCTTTCATGTTGACGTGTGGGAAAAAGCAGTATTTCTTCTCAGTCTAAGACAATGAAGAATCTATTTTACTCAGTCACAAGGTGGCAGCAAATATCACACTTTTATACTTACATCTAAGAGAATCTATTTTTTTCCCTTTACATTAGGAAATCTATTTGAAATAAAGTATGTGGGATGTAAAGCTATAGGCATCTTAAATCATTGGACTATTTTAGTTGAAACATGAGTAAGTATTGAAATCACTTTACAAGAAAGAAAATTATATTTTAAACTGATAACTTCAACATGAGTAGTGGAACTGTTTTTTAAATTATAAAGATGTGGGGTACAATTCAGTAACCTTTAATGACACATATCAGTATTATTTTTCCAGTTTTAAAAAAATCAAAGTTTGTCATTTCAACTGTAGGGTCGAAGGAATAACATTTTTAGCAGTGGTAGATGTGCTGAGGATGCTTATTGAAGGGAAAGAACTGCAGCTTGAAGAGCACTATATTCCATATTTGGGTGGCGGTATATGATGTGATACTTTGTAGGATTAAGCACCACCAAAAAGTGATTAAAGGATAAGAAAGCTTCAGTAAAAGACACTTGCACACGCATGTTTATTGTAGCATTATTGACAATAGCAAAAACATGGAACCAACCGTGCTGCCCATTGAAAGGGGACTGGATCCAAAAAATGTGGTATATACACACAATGGAATATTACATAGCCATAAGGGACAAAATTATGAACTGCGAAGCAACTTGGATGGACTTAGAGGCTATGATACTGAGTGATCTATCTCAGAAACAAACAACTAAGTATTACATGTTCTCACTCATAAGCAGACCTTGAAGAACTATCTAATACTATAAGAAAGGGATTGGCAGTCGTGGGAATCTGCCAGGGGAGGGGGCTTCTGAACAAGGGCACCTGAAAATGAGCATTTGTAAACCTGACCCTGAATTGTACCCCACATCTTTAAAATAAAAAATTAAAATAAAAAAAAAGAAAACCTTGATAGAGAAGCCATTTAGCAGGTACGATTGTGGAAGGAATAGGATTTATATTTGTTTCTATGCTCACACAATATTCAGAAATCTATATCCATTAATGTAAAAATTTTCAGTTTGTTTATGAAGAAACATCTGTATGCATTCTATGCATTATGTGGAGTACATACTATGCGACATGGTACTACCCAGTAGACAGAGTGGTGAATAAGACAGACTGGATCCTGCCTTGACACTAGGTCTAAAGTGATACGTTATTTCCTCTATGGGAACTAATCAAGAATTATACAAATGAATCTGCAGTGTCAAAAACCTTTGAGGATAAAATATCACATCTTATGGTTTTTTTGTTTGTTTGTTTGTTTGTTTTTTGAGTTGCAGTCTCACTCTTTTGCCCAGGCTGGGGTGCAGTGGCACGCTTCCCAGCACCGACCTGCTGGGCTCCCGCGATCCTTCCACCTCAGCCTTCCAAGTATCCTGAAGTATGGCATGCGCTCCGACTCCCAGCTAATTTTATTATTTACTGTACAGACAAGGTCTCACCAAGTTGCCCAGGCTGCTCTCGAACCCGCAGGCGCAGGCAGTCCACTCTCCTTGGCCTCCCCAAGTGCTGGGTTTGCAGG
>NW_007261781.1:15536-28172 GCF_000164805.1 Carlito syrichta | reverse complement strand
CAGTCTGAGGTGAGAAATGTGTCCCAGGCAGGCCGACCTTCCAACTCAGCAACGAGGATCTTCTGCCAAGAAAGGCAAGGGACACATTCCTCACTCAGGGACATTTCTTCCCCCCAATCCCATTTTCCTTAATCTAATGTCAGTCTCACTGTGAAAACCCTACAAAATTGGGGAATCTGTGTATGATTCTGATGTTTTTGGAGAAAGGGTCTGGCTCTGTGGCACAGGTTGGTTCCTGGGGCCATTACTGACATTCACTGCCAGGCTAGAGGTTGCGGGCTATGGTGATCCTCCTGCCTCAGGCTCCAAGGTGGCCCAAAAGACAGGCTCCGTAACCCCAGACCTCCTGTTATGGATGGGTGTGGATACAGGATCTCCCTGCATGTCCCAGGCCTGCCTTGGGCTCCTGGACTCCAACAATCCTCCCACCTCGGCCTCCCAGTGCTAGGATTCCAGCCATTGGCCACTATGCCGTCTTCTGGTACATTTTTTATGAAGTTTTGAGGCCAGCTCGGGGGCTCAGCCTCATCATCCCAGAGCTTTGGGAGGCCAAGTTCGGTGGCCGGACTGAGTTCACAGTCCAAGACCCACCAGGGATACTTAAGAGACCTCATCTCTACCTCCATCCAAAGGGAGCTGGGCATGGTGGCATGTACCTGTCATTCCATCTCCTCAGAAAGTCATGTAAAGCCTTGCCAGAGCATGGCAGGCTGAGACTGTGGTGGCCAGAAGCAAGCCACCATCCTCCAGCCTGGGCGATGGAATGAGACTCTGACTCAAAGAAAGAAAGAAAAAAGGAAAAAAGATGCACGTCCATTTGTGAATGGAGCTGGGATCATGGTGAACAGACAGAGATCATTTGGGAAGGAGGCCCCAGTTTTTGGGCCTGGAGGACCCAAAAGATGGTTGTCAGCAGACAATTGGGCTGTGGCTTTGGGAAGCTGAGGTGGGTGAACGCTGGATTCCGGGAGTTGGAGACCAGACTGGGCCACGTAGTGAGACCTCGTCACTCCATGGAATGCAAACACTGGAATCACACGTGGTGGCACTCGCAGTCCTAGCTTCACAGAATGTGGTGGACACCATCCTGGGTCGATCCTTTGCCAACAGAATGTGCGAGTCCAGGATGGGCACCATGGCTCACAACCATCAGCCCTGCACCCTGGGAGGCAGAGAAGAGAGGTGGCCTGAGTCCAGGGATCGGAGACCAACCCGGGCGATGTGGCCGGGCCTTGCCTTGGTGAGAGGTCCCCAAAACTGAGTCAGGTGTGATGGCTTACAGAGTTCAGGCTCCTCGGGAGCCGAGGTTGGAGGACTGCCTCAGCCCCACAGGTTGAGGCCCCAGGAGCCACGATCATGTTGCATGCCCAAGCCCAGCCTTGACAGAGACTCTGGCAACACAAAAGACGTCTCCCATGTGCATCATGACAGACATCCATGGCTCCCGAGGGAAAGGTCTGTGTGGGAAGGGGACGATGGAGTGATCAGGAGAGAAAAGGGCCCTTTCCATGCCTGAATGTGGAAGACAGGGCGACCAGAACCTGGGCTGGCCACAACTTTGCCAGACCGCCTTCATTGCTCTGTGCCTGATGATCGCCCTATCCCGGAGCCATCTGTTCCTTGAGCTCAAACACGTCTTTCCTGTGCAACACAAATGTGGAGGGTGGAAGCAGGCCTTCTGGGGCACTTAGCCAAAGGCTTGGGACTGACATGCCCAACTGACCCCTTTGAAACCTCCCATGAATGACAGGCCAGAAAATGCCTTTTCCTCTCCCATCCCTAAGGGTGACACCTCGCATTGGGTGTCTGGTGGTGGTGGTGGTGGTGGTGGTGGTGGTGGTGATTATTATTATTTGGATTTGGAATCCCACTCTATTTCCCATGCCAGAGCACAGGGGCATGGTCATGGCCACTATGGACTCCACATACCAGGCTCAGTGATCCTTCTGCCTCAGCCCCTAGAGTGGCTGGAATGACAGGCCTGCCCCCCCATGCCCAGTTATTCTTTAGATTTATGCTTGATGGCCGAGACGAGGCCTCACCCTGTGTCCAGGGCTGGTGTCAAACCTGCAGGATCAGACAGTCCACTCTCCTGGGCCACTGAAGGGACAGGATGCCAGGATGAGCCCCTGAGCACGGCCTGTGGTTGTGGTGGTGGTGGTGGGTGGTATTATTATTCTAAGTCAGAGTTCTGCTCTGTCACCTAGGCTGGAGCTAAGGAACTGACTCTTGGCCACCATGGCCTCTACTGACTGGACTCTAAGGATACTCCCACCATGTCCTACCGAGTGGCTGGAATGAAATGCCTGAGCCACTAAGATGGTTCAATTTTTTTTGGCTTTTTGTAGAGATGAAGTCTTGCCAAGGTGCCTGGCCTGATCTCAAACCCTGCGGCTCAGACCATCCTCTGGATTTGGCTTACAAGAGTGCCAGGATGACAGGTGTGAGCCCCCGCTCCCAACACCCACACCCCTCATGAGGCCCCACCAAATGGCCTGCTCCCTTCCAGCGACCCAGGACCCTGGAGAGGGTGGCCAGATCCACCTGCTTAGTTCTCACCAAGAGGAGTGCCTGGTGCATGGACTTGTCTTTTCCTGGTGGCCCACCCCTCATCCCATCTTATTCCCCAGGGTGGACCCAATTGCTTCCCCCAGGGGCTGCCTTGGGAAAAGGGAGGACTTGACTCTCAAACCTCTGGTGGGGTGAGGATGGACAGGCAACTCAAGCCTGACTCCTCAGCACATGGGGAGGCCAAAACATGAAGATGGATGGAACCCGGGACCTCGAGACAAGGCTGGGCACCATAGCAAGCGTGCGCCTCGACCACAAGCAAAACCCAGAAATACTTGGGTGAGGGCAGTCCTCAGCAGGAGGATTGCCTCCAGCCCAGAGTTCAACACAACGTAGGAACACCAGGATGTCTACCAAGTGGAAAGCTATTATTGCAGCAATTTGGGAGGCACAGACTGAAAGGATGGCCCGAGTTGGGCAGTTTGAGGTCTGCCTGGGAAACTGAGTGAGTAGAGAAAAGAAAGAAAAAAAGACAAAAAGAAATGAAGGAAGGAAGGCAGAAGGATAAGAAAGGAAAGAAAGAAGGAAAGAAAGAACAAAAAGAAAGAAAGAAAGAAAGAAAGAAAGAAAGAAAGAAAGAAAGAAAGAAAGAAAGAAAGAAAGAAAGAAAGAAAGAAAGAAGGAAAGAAAGAAAGAAATCCATTCTCCTGTAAACCTGCCCTCAGGCATTCCACTCTGTCCCCCTCATGTGCGGGTACCCCAAGCTTGGCAAATACTGCCCCAACGCCACCAATGGCTGACCCTTTGGAGCAGGAGTTCCTGAGGCTTCCAGGCCGGGATCCTGTCAGCTCTCCTCTATGAGGAGAGAAATGTGCACCAGGCAGGTCAACCCACCCACTTGGCAACGAGGACCTTCCACCAAGAAAAGCCAGGGAAATTTCCCTCACCCGGAGACATTTTTTTTGCAACCACTTCCATTTTTTCTTGACTCTAAAGCCATTTGCCCTCTGAACTAACCATGCACAGTAGAGAATCTGTGTAGGATTCTGAAGTTTTGAGACAATGTCTGAGTCTGTGGCCCAGACCGGGGCCCGGGAAAACTACCATAGTTCACCACCAGCCTCAAAATCTCTGGTTCCAGTGATCCTCCTGCATTAGTCTCTTGAGTGGCTGGGAAGATTGGCACCTCGACCCCAGACCCCCTGTTTGATTGGGTGGTGGGTGTGGAGAGGGACTCTCCATGCGTGGCTTGGCTGACCTTGGGCTCCTGGGCTCCAACCATATTTCCACCTCGGACTCCCAGAGTGCTGGGATTCCAGGCATGGGCCTCTGTGCCAGGCCTTCTGGTTCACTTTTGATGAAGTATCGAGGCTTGCTTGGGCACTCAGCCTCGTCATCTCAGTGCTTTGGGAGGCAGAGGCCCACGGACCGAGACCCACTTGGGCAACTTGGTGAGACCTCTTCTCTACCCTCCATCACAAATGAACCTGTCATGGTTGTGTGTGCCTGTCTTTCAGTATCCTCGGAAGCCTGGGGCTAGCCTCACCAGAGCCCGGTGGGCCTAGTGTGTGGTGGTTGGGAGCTATCCACCGCCCTCAAGCCTGAATGATGGAGTGAGACTCCATCTCTGAGCCCCATTGATTGAGGCCCTGGAAGCCATGATCATGCCACGATGCCCCAACCTGGCCCACAGAGACACTGGTGACAAAAAAGACACCTCCCACGTGCATCACAAAGTGCATCCACAGCTCCCCAGGGAAAGGTCCGCATGGGAGGGGGATGACTGAGTGATCAGGAGAAGAAGGGTACCTCCACCTGGCCAAAGGTTGCAGACGAAGTAACTGGAACCAGGGCTGGCCACGGTGTTGCCGGATATCCGTGATCATTCTGTTCCCAAAGGCCACCCTAACTGGGGGCCATCTGTTCCGAGAGCTCACAGGAATCTTTGCCTGTGAGTACAAGTCTGGAGGGTTGAGACAGGCCTTCTGGGGTGCAAAGCCGAAGGTGCAGCATGAATTTGCCTGGTGAACCTTTGAAATATCCCATGAATGACAGGCCAGAAAGTGCCTTTTCCTCTCCAATCCCTGAGGATGAATCCTTGCTCTGGGTGACCGTGGTGGTGGTGGTGATGATTATTATTATTTGGAGTCTAAATACCACTCTGTCAACCAGGTCAGAACACAGGGGCATGTTCATGGCCACCATGGACTCCACCTGCTGAGTTCAGGTGATCCTTGTGCCGCAGTCCCCTGAGTGACTGGAACCACAGGCCTGCGCCCCACACCTGGCTAATATTTGGATTTAATTTTGATGGCTGAGATGAGGTCTCATCCAGTGTCCTGGGCTCTTGTCAAACCCACAGTCTCAAGCATTCCACTCGCCTGGGCCTCCAAAGGGCCGGAATGCCATGCTGAGCACCTGAGTATGGGATGTGGTTATGGTGGTGGTGGTTGTTGGTATTATTATTCTGAGTCAGAGTACTGCTCTGTCACCCAGTCTGGAGCACAGGGGCCCTCTCTCGGCCACCAGGGCCTCCACAGGTTGGGCTCCAGCAATCCTTCCATCATGGCCTCCCGAGTGCCGGAATGATAGGCGTGCACCACCACACTCGGCTCATTTTTTTGACTTCTTCTAGAGATGAGGTCTCGCCAAGGTGTCCAGGCTGGTCTCAAACCTGGGGGCTCAGGCCATCCTCATGCCTCGGCCTACCAGAGTGCAGGGATGACTGGTGTGAGCACCTGCACTGGCCTCCACACCCATCTTGGGCCACACCGCGAGGCCCACTGCCTTCTGATGTCCTGGGAACCTAGCAAGGGTGGCCGTAGTCACCCACTGAGCCATCCCTGGGAGAGCAACTGGTGCAGGTGTGTGTCACCACTGGGGTGCCCACCCCTCCACCTGCCTCATTCCCCAGAGTGGACCTGCACACTCCTCCC
Source organism: Carlito syrichta (assembly GCF_000164805.1). NCBI lineage: Eukaryota > Metazoa > Chordata > Mammalia > Primates > Tarsiidae > Carlito > Carlito syrichta. The sequence goes on along the minus strand of NW_007261781.1, from coordinate 22,725 downwards.
AAGGCCCACCTCTGGGAAAGGGAGGGCATGACTCTCAAATCATCGGGTGAGCGGGGACAGCCTGGCAACTCACGCCTGTCTCCTTGGCTATCTGGGAGACTGAGACCAGAAGATGACAGGAGCCCGGGAGCTAGACTCCAGGTTGGACACCATAGCAAGCCCCCACTTCAATCCCAAGCAAAACTCAGAAAACCTTGGGTGAGAGCAGGCCTGGCAGGAGGATCACATCAGGCTCTGCGTTCAAGAACAGGCAGGAGGACCAGGATGTCGACCAAATGGAAAGCCTGTGATTGCAGCAGTTTGGGAGGCAAAGGCTGAGAAGATGTCCCTATTTGGGTGGTTTGAGAGCAGCCTGGGCAACATAGTGAGGAAAGAAAAAAAAACAAAGAAAAGAAAGAGAGAGAGAGAGAGAGAGAGAGAAAGAAAGAAAGAAAAGGTCAATCAACAAATAAATCCATTCTCCTGCAAACCTTCTTCCTTAAGTCCTTCCCCCATGCCCCTTCCACATACGAGGATGCCCATGCTCAGTACCCTCCAGTCCCAACCACACCAATGGCTGCCACCCTTTGGAGCAGGAGTTCTCTGGCTGCATTCCTGCTGGCTCTCTCTACGAGAGGAGAAATGTGTCCCAGACAGGCCGACGCTTAGACTTGGCAACGAGGACCTTCTGCCCAAAAGGCTAGGGACACATCCCTCATGTGGGGTCATTTCTTCCCCCAATACCTTTTTTCCTGTCTCTAAAGGCAGTGGCCCAGTAAACACACAACACAGAGTTGAGAATCTGTGTATAATTCTGATATTTTTGGAGACAGAGTCTGGCTCTGTGACCCAGGTTAGGGCCTAGGGTCATGAACGTTGTTCACTACCAGCCTCAAAATCATGGGCTCTGGCTATCCTCCCACCTCAGCCTGCAGAGTTGCCGGAATGAAGGGCACCTCGAACCAAGATCCCCTGTTTGGATGGCTGCAGAGGCGGAGTCTCCTTGCGTGGCCCAGGCTGGCATTGGGCTCCTGGGCTTCAGCCATCCTCCAGCCTAAGCCTCCCAGAGCACTGGGTTTCCAGGCGTGACCTGCCAAGTCAGGCCTTCTGGTTCGATTTAGGTGAAGGATCGAGGCTGGGTTCAGGGGCTCAACCTCATCAACCCACAATTTGGGAGGCCAAGGCCAGCGGCCGAACCGTGCCCATGGGCTGAGACCAGCCCGGGCACCTGGGAGAGACCTCATTTCTACCCTTCATCAGTAATGAACTGGGAGTGGTGGCATGCACCTGTCATTCTGGTCCCTCAGAAGGCCAAGGTAAGGCTCACCAGAGCCCAGCGGGCTGATGCTGTGGTGGGTGGGAGATAGCTACCACCCTCCATCCTGTGTGACAGAGTGAGACTCTAACTCAAAGAAAAAAGGAAAAAAGGAAACACTGGAAGAGCATCCATTTGTGTATGAAGTTGGGATCATCATGAACAGACCAAGATCATTTGGGAAGGAGGCCCCAGCCTTCGGCCTACTATTCCCAAAAGATGGTGGATCAGCAGACAATGGGGCTGTGGCTTTGGGAGGCTCAGGCAGGGGACCTTGAGAGCCAGGGACTTCAAGACCAGCCTGGGCCATGTAGCGAGACCTCATCGCTCTGTAGAATGCAATTACTGGAGTCATGCATGATGGCACTTGCAGTCCCAGCTACACGGGATGTGGTGGCTTTCGTGCCAGGTCATTCCTTTGCATCACCCCAGGTGACAGAACATGCGAGTCCAGGACAGGCTCCATGGCTCATGGTCCTCAGTCCATGCACTGGGGGGCCAAGATGGGAGGTTGCCTGAGCCCAGTGATCAGAGACCAACATGAGCAATGTGGCCAGACCTTGTCTTAGAGAGAGGTCCCCAAAACTGAGTCAGGTGTGATGGCTTACGGAGTCCCAGCTCCTTGGTGGCTGAGGTGGTAGGACCACCTTAGCCTCGCAGGTTGACAACCCAGGACCCACAATGGTGCCGCTGCTTCCTGCCCAGCTGACAGAGACCCCGGCACCACAAAAGACATCTCTCACTTGTATCACGATGGGCATCCACAGTTCCTGATGGAAAGGTCCGTGTGGGTGGGGGATGATGGAGTGATCGAGAGAATAAGGGGCCCTCCCCACGCCTGAAGGTGGAAGACTGGGTGACCAAAACCTGGGCTGGCCACGGCTTTGCCAGACTGCTTTCATTGCTCTGTGCCCGATGGCCACCCAGCCTGGTGCCATCTGCTCCTTGAGCTCACACATGTCTTTCCTATGGGGCATGAATGTGGAGGGTGGAGGCAGGTCTTCTGGGGTATGTGGCCAAAGGCATGGGATGGATGAGACCAATGGCCACCTTTTAAACCTCCCGTGATGACAGGCTGGAAAGTGCCTTTTCCTCTCCTATCCCTAAGGGTGACTCCTCGTGCTGGGTGGCAGTGGTGGTGGTGATTATTATTATTTGGAGTCTGAATGTCACTCTATCACACTCACTTCAGTGCAGGGGCATGCTCATGGCCACTGCAGACTCCACATGCCAGGCTCAGGAGATCCTCCTGCCTCAGTCCCCAGAGTGGCTGGAATGACAGGCCTGCCCCACTACTCCCAGCTATTCTTTCGATTTATGCTTGATGGCCGAGATGAGGCCTCACCCTGTGTCCCGGGTTAGTGTTGAACATGCAGGCTGAGACCCTCCACTCACCTGGGACTGCGAAGGCAAAGGATGCCAGGCTGAACCCTGATCATGACCTGTGGTTGTGGTGGTGTGGTGATTGGTATTATTATTCAGAGTTCCACTCTCACCCAGGCTGCAGCACAAGGAACTACTCTTGGCCACCATGGCCTCTACCAACTGGGTTCTGGCGTTACTCCCACAGCATACTCCTGAGTGACCGGACCGAAAGGCCTGCACCATCAAGCTTGGCTTATGTTTTTTTTTTTTTTTTTGCTTATTGTAGAGATGACGTGCGTCAAGGTGCTTGGGTTGGTCTCGAACATGGCGGCTCAGGCCGTTCTCTTTATTTGGCCTACCAGAGTGCTGGGATTACAGGTGTGAGCTCCCACTCCCAGCATCCACACCCCACTTGGGGCCCCACCATGTGACTTGCTCCCTTCCGATGACCAGGACCCCAAAGAGGGCGGCCGGATTTGCCTTCTTAGCTCTCCCCGGGAGACTGTCTGATGCATGGGTGTGTCTTTGCCTGGATGCGCACCCCTCCTCCTATCTCATTCCTGAGGGTGGACCTGCTGGTTCTTCCCAGGGACCACCTCAAGGAAAGGGAGGCCTTGACTCTCAAACCTCTGGTGCGGCAGGGATGGGTGGGCGATTCACATCTGTCTCCTCAGCACACGGAGAGACCCCAACAGAAAGAAGGCCAAAGTCTGGGGCCTCAAGACCAGACTAGGCACCATAGCAAGCACCTGCCTCAACCCCAAGCAAAACCCAGAAAGCCTTGGGTGAAGGCAATCCTCTGTGGGAGAATTGCCTCCAGTCCAGAGTTCAACACCAGGCAGGAACGCCAGGATGTTGACCAAATGGAAAGCTAAGATCGCAGCAGTTTGGTAGGCACGGGCCAAGAGGATACTCTGAGTTGGGGAGTTTGAGAGCAGCCTGGGCAACCAAGTGAGGAGAGAAAAGAAAGAAAGACAGAAAGAAAGGTAGGAAGGAAGGCGGGAAGGAAGAAACAGTAGAAAGAAGGAAAGAAAGAAATACTTTCTCCTACAAACCTTCTGCCCTCAGGCCTTCCAACCTGCCCGCCCAACATGTGAGGGTTCCCAAGCTCGGCACTTCCTGCCCCAAACCCCCAATGGCTGACTTTTTGTGCGGAAATTTCCGAGGCTCCCTGGCCAGGTTCCTGTTGGCTCTCCTCTATGAGGGGAGAAATGTGCAAGATGCAGGCTGACCCACCCACTTGTCAATGAGGACCTTCCAGCCAAGAAAGGCGAAGGACACTTCCCTCACTTGGGGACATTTTTTTTGCCCCCAATTCCATTTTTTTCTAGCTCTAAAGCCAGTCGCTCTGTGAACTAACCACATGGAGTTGAGAATCCGTGTATGATTCTGAAGTTTTTGGAGACAGTGTCTGGGTCTGTGGCCCAGGCTGGAGCCCAGGGAAACTACCATCATTCACCACCAGCCTTGAAATCGCGGGCTCTGGTGATCCTCCCACATCAGCTTCCTGAGTTGCTGGGAAGATGGGCACCTCGACCCCAGAACCCCTGTTTGGATGGGTGTGGAGACAGCTTCTGCCTGCATGGCCCTGGCTGACTTTGGGCTCCTAGGTTCCAGCCATCTTCCCACATTAGACTCCCAGAGTGCTGAGATTCCAGGCATGGGCTGCTGTGCCAGGTTTTCTGTTTCATTTTTGACAAAGTATCAAGGCCGGACTCAGGAGCTCAGATTCGTCACCTCACCACTTTGGGAGGTGGAGACCAGCAGCCAGCCCGAACCCACAGACCTAGACCCACTCAGGCAACTTGGCAAGACCTCATCTCTATCCACCATTACAAATGAGCAAGGCAAAGTGGTGCTCACCTGTCTTTCACTCTCTTTGGAATGCTGGGGCAAGGCTCACCAGAACCCTGCAGGCCTAGTCTGCAGTGGCTGGGAGTGATCCACTGTCCTGCAGCCTGGGCAATGGAATGAGATTCCGAATCTGAGCCCCATAGGTTGAGGCCACTGGAGCCATGATTGTGCCACTGCACCCCAACCTGGCTCACGGAGACTCTGGCGACAAAAATGACGCCTCCCACATGCATCAAGATGTGCATCCACAGCTCCCCAGTGAAAAGTCCGCATGGGAGGGGGACGATGGAGTGATCAGAATAGGAAGGGGTCCTTGCCCCAGCTGAAGTGGCAGACCAAGGACCTGGAAACAGGGCTGGCCGTGATGTTGCCAGATTGCCTTGATTGCTCTGTTCCCAAAGGCCGCCCCAACTGGGGACCATCTCTTCCATGGGGTCACAGGTGTCTTTGCCTTGGGGCACAAGTCTGCAGGGTGGAGACAGGCCTTCTGGGGTGTGTGGCCGAATGTGTGGGATGAACGTGCCCTGTGGTCACCTTTGAAATAACCTGTGAATGACTTGCGGGAAAGTGCCTTTTCTTATCCTATCCCTAAGGATGACTCCTCACACTGTGTGGCTGTGGTGCTGGTGGTGGTTCTGGTGGTGATTATAAGTATTTGGAATCTGAATTCCATTCTGTCAACCATTCCGGAATGCAGGGACATGCTCATGGCTACCGTGGACTCCATCAGCTGAGTACAGACAATTCTTATGCCTCGGTCCCTGGGTGACTGGAACCACAGGCCTGTGCCAGCACACCCAGCTAATATTTGGATTTAATTTTGATGGCCAAGATGAGGGCTCACCAAGTGTCCTGAGCTCTATTGAAGCCGCAGGCTCAGGCTGTCCACTCACCTGGGTCTCTGAAGGACTGGAATGCCATGTTGAGCCCCTGAGCCCATCCTGTGGTGGTGGTGGTGGTGGTTGGTATTATTATTGTGAGTCAGTGTCCCGCTCTGTTACCCAGTCCAGAGCACAGATGCCCACTTTCAGCCACCATGGCCTCCACCAACTGGGCTCCAGCAATCCTTTCATCATGGCCTACTGAGTGCCGGAAAGACAGGTGTGAGCCACCATGCTCGGTTCATTTTTCGGCTTCTTCTAGAGACAAGGTATTGCCAAGGTGCCCGGGCTGTGCTTGAACCCCAGAGCTCAGGCCATTCTCTCACCTTGGACTACCAGAGCACAGCGATGACAGGTACGAGCCCCTGTGCCAGCCTCCACACCCCTCTTGGTCCCCACTGTGAGGCCGGCTTCCAATGTCCTGGGAACCTAGAAAGGGTGGCCATAGTCGTCCACTGAGCCATATCCAAGCGAAAGCCACTGGTGCAGGTGCGTGTCACCACTGGGGCACCCATCCCTCCACCTGCCTCATTCGCCAGGGTGGACATGCATGCTCCTCCCAAAAGTCACCTCTGGAAAAGTAAGGGCATGACTCTTAAATCATCAGGGGAACAGAGACGGCCTGACAACTCATGCCTTTCTCCTCGGCACACTGGGAGGCTGAGATGGGAAGATGGCTGGAGCCCCAGAGTTAGAGAGCAGGTTGGACACCATAGCAAGCTCCCTCCTCGATCCCAAGCAAAACCAGAAAACCTTGGGTGAGGGCAGACCTGGTGGGAGGATCACATCTGACCCAGGGTTCAAGACCAGGCAGGAGGACCAGGATGTCGACCGAATGGAAAGCCTTTGATCCCAGTAGTTTGGGAAGCAAAAGGCCGAGAGGATATCCTGATTTGGGCAGTTTCATAGCAACATGGAAAAAATAGTGAGGAAAGAAAAGAAAAGAAAGAAAATAAAGTAAGAAAAAAAGCAAGAAAGAATGAAAGAAAGGAAGGAAGAAAGATTGGAAGTCTGGAAGAAAGAAAGAAAGAAAGAAAGAAAGAAAGAAAGAAAGAAAGAAAGAAAGAAAGAAAGAAAGAAAGAAAGAAAAAATGTAAGTCAAAAAAGAATTCCATTCTCCTGCAAACCTTCTTCAATAAGTCCTTCCCCCATGCCCCCCTCATATAAGGGTTCCTGTGCTAGGCACCCAAAAGCCCCAACCACCCCAATGGCTGCCACCCTTTGGTGTGGGAGTTGCCGAGGCTCCCTGGCCATGTTCTTGCCAGCTATCGATACAAGGGGAGAATTGTGCACCAGGCAGGCCAATCTTTCAACTCTGCAATGAGGAACTTCCACCAAAAAAGAACAGGGACACATCCCTCACCTTGGGGCATTTCTTCCTCCAATCCCATTTTTCCTGGCTCTAAAGCCAGTTGCCCTGTGAACACACTGTGCACAGTTGAGAATCTGTGTATAATTCTTATTTTTTTGGAGACAGGGTCTAGTTCTGTGATCCCGGCTGGAGCCCAGGGGCACGAATTTCATTCACCACAAGCCTCGAAATCGTGGACTCTGGCAATCCTCCCACCTCAGCCTTCAGAGTGGCCAGGACAATGAGCACCTCAACCCAAGATCCTTGTTTGGATGGGTGTAGAGAAGGGGTCTCCTTGCATGACCCGGGCTGGCCTTGGGTTCATGGACTCTAGCTATCCTCCCACCTAAGCCTCCCAGAGTGCTGGGATTCCAGGCATGAGCTACCAGGTCAGGCCTTCTGGTCTGATTTAGATGAAGTATTGAGGCCGGGCTTGGGGGCCCA
>NW_007261781.1:12207-15205 GCF_000164805.1 Carlito syrichta | reverse complement strand
TGCAGTGGCTGGGGGAGAGCTACTGCCCTCTACCCTGGTGACAGAGTGAGACTCCAACTCAAAGGCAAAAAGGAAGAAAGGAAAAAATAGATGAGCATCCATTTGTGTATGGAGTTGGGATCATCATGAACTGACAGAGATCATTTGGGAAGAAGGCCCCAGCCTTGCTCCTACAATTCCCGAAAGATGGTGGATCAGCAGACAATGGGACTGGGGCTTTGGAAGGCCAAGGTGGGGGGTCGAGAAACCCTGGGACTTCAAGACCAGCCTAGGCCACGTAGTGAGACCTCATCACTCCCTGGAACGCAAACACTGGAGGCCCAGTGGTGGCACCCATGGTGTCAGCTTCACAGGATATGGTGACCTCCATCCCAGAGCGTTCCTTTGCATTGAATCTGATGATAGAACTTGTAAGTCCAGGTCAGGCACTATGGCTCACACTCATCAGCCCCATGTCCTTGGAGGTCGAGGGTGAGGCTGCCTAAGTCAATGGATCAGAGACAAGTCTGGGTGACACGGCCAAACTTCATCTCAGTGAAAGATCCTGAAAATACAGTCAGGCACAGTGGCCACCAGAGTCCTGGCTGCTCAGAGGCCTAGGCAGGATGACCACATCAGCCCCACAGGTCAAGGGACCAGGAGTCAGAGTCCTGTCACCATGTCACAGCCTGGTCTACAGTGACTCTGGTGAAAATTAAAGGGGCCTTCCACAGGCGTCATGACAGGCAACCACGCCTCCCCAGGGAAAGGTCCACATGGGCAGGCAATGATGTAGTGATTGGGAGAGGAAGGGGACTTCCCCCTGCATGAAGGTGGGAGATCAGGCTTCCAGAATCTGGGTTAGCCATGGTGTTGACAAACCACCTTGATTGCTCTGTGCCCGTCAGCTGCCCTAACTCGGGGCAGTCTGTTCTGGGAGCTCACATGTGTCTTTCCCATGGGGCGTGAGTGTGGAGGGTGGAGGGTGGCCTTCTGGGGTGAGTGACCGAAGACACTGGACAGACGTGCCTGGTGGCCACCTTTGAAACCTCCTGTGTACAACAGGCTAGAAAGTGCCTTTTCCTCTCCCATCCCTGAGGGTGATTCCTCACTCTAAGTATCAGGGGTGGTGGTGGTTGTGGCGATGGTGATTATTATTATTTGGAGTCGGTATCCTGCTCAGTCTTTCAGGCCAGAGCACAGGGACATGCTCACAACTGTGGACTCCACTTGCCTGACTTGGTGATCCTCCAGCCTTGGCTCCCCAAGTGGCTGGAACCACAGGACTATTCCACCATGCCTGACTAATCTTTGGATTTATTTTTGATGGCCGAGAAGAGGTCTTCCTCATGTCCCTGGATGCTGTCAAAAACGTAGGTTTAGGCCATCCACTCATCTGGGCCTCTGAAGGGCCAGGATACCAGACTGAGCCCCTGAGCATGGCCTGTAGTTGTGGTGGTAGGGGTCATTGGTATTATTCTGAGTCCGAGTCCCACTCTGTCATCAAGGCCAGAGTGCAGGGGCCTGCTCTCAGCCAAGGGGACTCCACTGACAGCTCCGGTGATATTCCCACCGCGTTATCCCAAGTTGCTGGAACGAAAGGCCTGCACTACCAAGCTTACCTCATATTTTTGGCTTCTTGTAGAGATGATGCCTTGCCAAGGTGTCCAGATTTGTCTCAAACTCGTTGGCTCAGGCCATCCTCTTTTCTCGGCCTACCAGAGCGCTGGGATGGTAGGTCTGAGTCCATGCTCCCGAACTCCACACTCCTCTCAAGGCTCCACCACGTGTTCTGCTCCCTTCCAATGACCTGGGACCCCAGACAGGGCATCCGGATTCATCTGCTGAGCTCTCCCAGGGGGGAACGCCTGGCACATGGATTTTTTTTTGCTGGGGTGCCCACCTTACCTCACACCTTGCTTCCCAGAGTGGGCCTGCTAGCTCCTCCCAAGGGGCTGCCTCTGGAAAGGGAGGGCTTGACTCTCAAACCCCTGGAGGGGCGGGGATGTCCTGGCAACTCAAGCCTGTTTTCTTGGCACATGGGGAGGTCAAAACAGGAAGATGTCTGGAGCCCGGGAGCTGGAGACCAGGCTGGATACCATAGCAAACACCCACCTTGACCCCAAGAAAAATCCAGAAAACCTTGGGTGAGGGCAATCTTCAGCAGGAGGATCGCTTCCAGGCCAGAGTTCAAGACCAGGCAGGAAGACCAGGATGTCGACCAAATGGAAAGCCTGTGATCCCAGCAGTTAGGGAGGCTCAGGTCCAGAGAATGGCCTGACTTATGCAGATTGAGTTCAGCCTGCACAACCTAGAGAGGAAAGAAAAAAGAAAGAAATTAAGGAAGGAAGAAAGACATAAATTCATTATCCTGCAAAACTTCTGCCCTAGTCCTTCCCCCACCACCCCTACAGTGGGGTACCCCAAGCTCAGCACCTTATAGACCCAACCCCTCCAATTGCTGCCCCCATTTTGGTGCGGGAGTTCCCAAGGCTCCCTGGCCAGGTTCCTGTCGGCTCTCCTCTCCGAGGTGAGAAATGTGCCCCAGGTAGGCCAACCTTCCAACTCGGCAATGAGGACCTTCTGCCAAGAAAGGCCTGGGACACATCAGTCACCTTGGGACATTTCTGCCCCCTCAATTCCATTTTTCCTGGCTCTAAATCCAGTCACCCTGTGAACACACCATTCGTGGTATAGAATCTGTGTGTGATCCAAATGCTTTTGAGGACAGGGTCAGATTAGGTGGCCCAGGCTGGGGCCTGAGGACACAACCATTGGTAACCGCCAGCCTCAAAATCGTGGTTTCTGACAATCCTCCCACCTCAGCCTGCAGAGTGGCAGAATAATGAGCACCTAGAAACCAGAACCCTGTTTGGATGGATGTGGAAATGGGATTTCCCTGTGTGGCCTGGGCTGGCCTTGGGCTCCTAGGCTCCAGCCATCCTCCCAATTTGGCCTCCCAGAGTGCTGGGATTACAGGCATGGGCCATCGTGCCAGGTCTTCTGGTGTGTTTTGACA
>NW_007261781.1:0-10621 GCF_000164805.1 Carlito syrichta | reverse complement strand
ACCACCACACCCGACTAATCTTTGAATTTATTTTTCATGACTGAGATGAGGTCTCACCCCGTGTTCCAGGCTGTTGTCAAAACTGCATGCTCAGGCCATCCACTCGCCTGGGCCTCACCAAGCTAATCTTTGGATTTATCTTTGATGACTGAGACAAGTTCTGGCCAGTGTCTCGGGCTGGTCTTGAAACTGCAGACTCTTGCCATCCACTTGCCTTGATCTCTGAAGGGCCAGGATGCCATTCTGAGCCACTGAGGCCGGTCTATGGTTGTGGTGATGGTGGTTGATATTATTATTCTGATTCTGAGTCCCAAACTGTTGCCCAACATGGAGTGCAGGGGAACAATAATGGCCAATGTGGCCTCCACCAGCAGGGCTCCAGTGATACTTTCGCCGCTGCCTCATGAGTGGCTGGAATGACTGGTGTGCACCACCACACTTGGCTCATTTTGTAGAAATGAGGTCTCACCAAAGTTCCCGGACTGGTCTCAAACCCGGGGGCTAAGGTCATCCTTTCGCCTCAGCTTCCAAAAGCACTGTGGGTACAGGCATGTGCTCCCTGCCAGTCCTTCACACAATTCTCGGGCCCACACAGTGAGGCCCATATGCTTCAGATCACCCGGGAACCTGTAGCGAGCACCCGGAGGAGACCGCTGAGCCTGCCCCTGGGGCACGACTGGTTCAGGGGCATGTCTCTGCTGGGGTGCACACCACTCCGCAGCCTTGATCCCCATGATGGACCCACTCGTTCCTCCTAGGGGCCGTCTTGAGTAAAGGAGGGTGTGACTTCAAACCATCGGGAGGGGGGCAGCAGGGAATCTCACGCCTGTCTCCTTGGCACTCAGGCAGACTGAGATGGGAAGATGGCCAGAGCCTGGGAGATGAGACCAGGCTTGACACCATAGCAGGCCCCAACCTTGACACCAATACAAATCCAGAAAACCTTGGGTGAGGGCAGGCCTCAGCGGGAGGATTGTCTCAGGCCCAGATTTCAAGACTAGGCAGGAAGACCAGGATGTCGACAAAATTGAAAGCCTGTGATCACAGCAGTTTGAGAGGCTGAGGCCTAGAGGAAAGTCAGTGTTGGGCAGTTTGAGAGCAGCCAGGGTTACCTAGTGAGGACACAATAGAGAGAGAGAGAGAGGAAAAGAAAGAAAGCAAGAAAGCAAGAAAGCAAGACAGCAAGAAAGCAAGAAAGAAAGAAAGAAAGAAAGAAAGAAAGAAAGAAAGAAAGAAAGAAAGAAAGAAAGAAAGAAAGAAAATCTAAGTCAACAAAGAGACCAATTCACCAGCAAAACTTCTGCCCTCAGTCCTACCCCCCTATAAATGAGGGACCCCCAAGCATGGCAACTTCCCTCCCTATCCCCCCACAAATGGCTGCCCCCACTTTGGTATGGGAGTTCCCGAGGCCCCCTGGAGGGGTTCCTCCAGGATCTCCTCTCCAAGGTTAGAAATGTGGCCCAGCCAGGCTGGCTCTCTGTCGGCAATTCGGACTTTATGCCAAGAAAGGCCAGGGATGCATCGCTCACCCAGGTACATTTCTTCCCCCAGTCCCATTTTTTCTTGCTCTAAAGCCAGTCACCCTTTGAACACACTACATGCAGTTAAGAATCTGTGTACAAATCTCTTGTTTTTGGAGACAGGATCTGGTTCTGTGGTCCAGGCTGGGGCCTGGGGACATGAACGTTGTTCATGCCAGCCTCGAAATTGTGGGCTCCAGAGACCCTTCTGCCTCAGCCTCTGGAGTGTCAGGAATAATGGGCACCACAACACCAGGCCCCCTGTTTGGATGAGTGCGGAGACAGGGTCTCCCTGCATGACCCAGACTGGCCTTGAGCTCTTGGGCTTCTGCCATCATTCTCATTGGGCATCCCAGAGCACTGGGATTCCAAGTGTGGGCTACAATGTCTGGCCTTCTGGTTCACTTTCAACAAAGGATGGAGGAAAGTCTCAGGGGCTAAACCTCATGATCCCAGCTATTTGGGAGACTGAGGTCAGGGGCTGTCCCAAGCCCAGGGGTCTGAGATGTACCCAGTCAACTAGGGGAGACCTATTCTCTACCCTCCAGCCCAAATGAGCTGGTTGTGGTGGTGAGGGCCTGTCATTCCAGCTCCTCAGAAGGCCCAGGGTGAAGGTTCACCAGAGCCCATTGGGCCGGGGCTGCATTGGGCGGGAGCGAGCCACTGCCCTCCAGTCTGGGTTACAGACTCCAACCCCCAAAGACAGGAAATAAAGAAAAGAATCCTTTTTTGTATGGAGTTGGGATCATCTTAGACAGAGATCATAGGGGAAGATGACCACAGCCTTGGGCATAGAGTTCCCAAAAGACAGTGGATTGGCAGACATTCAGGCTGTGATTTGGGAGGCCAAGGCAGGGGATGGCAAGAGCCCAGGAGTTCAACACCAGCCTCAGCCAGATAGCGAGACCTTGTCTCTCCCTGGAACGCAAACACTCGAGTTGCGTGTGGTGTCAAACATGTTCCCAGCTATATCGGAGTTGGTGTTCTCCGTCCGGGGCATGCCTTTGTGTGTCCCCCACTGACAGTATGTGCAAGTCCAGGCTGGGCACCGTGGCTTATGGCCGTGTGGCCCACACCCTTGGAGGCCAAGTCAGGAGATTTCCTGAGACCCGAGTTGGGAGACCAGCCGGGCGATGTGGCTAGACTCATCTCGGTGAGAGGTCCCCCAAATCGGAGTCCCAGCTGCTTGGAGGCCAAAGCGAGGAGACCAAATAAGCCCTTCAGGTTGATATTTGGGAGCCACGATCATACCGCCACACACCAGCCCAGGTGGCAGAGACTTCTGTGACAAAATTGATGACTCCCAGTTACATCAAGATGGGTGTCCACAGTTCCCCAGTGAAATTTCATTATGGGCAGTGGATGATGGAGTGATGGAAATTTGAAGGGGGCCTCTCCACACCCAGGCAACTGGAACCTGGGATGGCCACAGTGTTGCCAGACTGCCTTGATCACTCTGTGCTCGACAGTTGCCCTACCTCAAGACCATGTGTTCCATGAGCTCACATGCATCTTTGCCATGGGACACGACAGTGGAGGGTGGAGGCAGGCCAACTGGGATGCATGGGCCAAGGTTCCAGGGTGCCCACCCCTCTGCCCACTGTGATCCCCAGGGTGAAAATGCTCGCTCCTCCCATGGGCCACCTCAGGGAAAGGTAGGGTGTTATTCTCAAACCATCAGAAGGGAGCGAGCCGGGTGAATCATGCCTGTCTCCTCGGCACCTGAAGAGGCCAAGATGGGAAGATGGCTGGGGCCCAGGAACTGAAACCAGGCTGGACACCATAGCAAGCCCCCACAATGACATCAAGCAAATCCCAGAAAACCTTGGGTGATGGCAGGCCTCAGCAGGAAAATCGCCTCTAGCCCTGATTTCTAGACCAGACAGTAAGACCAGAATGTCGACCAAATGGAAAGACTTTGATCGAGCACTTTGGGATACACAGGCCGAGAAGATGGCTCAAATTGGGCAGTTTGAGAGCAGCCAGGGCTATGTAGTGAGGAAAAAAGAGGGAGAGAGAAGAGAAGAGAAAGAAAGAAAGAAAGAAAGAAAGAAAGAAAGAAAGAAAGAAAGAAAGAAGGAAAGAAGGAAAGAAGGAAAGAAAAAAAGAAAGAAAGAAAGAAAGAAAAGAAAGAAATCCATTCTCCTGAAACCTTCTGCCTGCCCCCCACATGTGAGGGTCTCCTAAGCTCAGCACCTTCCAGCCCCCATGCCCCTCAATGGCTACCCTCACAGTGGTGCAGGGGTTCCCGTGGCTCCCTGGCCAGGTTTATGATGGTGCTCCTCTCCAAGGCAAGAAATGTGCCCCAGGCAGGCCAACTATCTGACCCGGGAAACAAGGTGAGACTTCGTCTCTACACTCCATCCAAAATGAGCTGGGCATGGTAGCATGAGCCTGTCATTCTGGCTCCCCAGCGGGCTGATGCTGTGGTGGCCAGAGCGAGCCACCGCCCTCCAGCCTGGGCAGTGGAGAAGACACTGACTCAAAGTAAAAAAAAGGAAAAAAGGAAAAAACTAGAAGAGCATTCATTTGTGTATGGTTTGGGGATCATCGTGAATAAACAGGTCATTTGGGTAGGAGGCCCCAACCCTGTGCCTAGAGTTTTCGAAAGATAGTGAATCAGCAGACAATTGGCTGTGACTTTGGGAGGTTGAGGTGTTGGATCGCTGGAGCCCAGGAATTAGAGACTAGCCTGGGCCATATGGTGAGACCTCATTGCTCCCCAGAATGCAAACACTGGAGTCATGTATGGTGGTACTCCTGGTCCCAGCTACACAGGATGCAGTGGCCTCCGTCCTGGTGTGTTCTTTTGTGTCACCCCCATCGACAGAATGTATGAATCCAGGCTGGGCTCCTGGCTCATGGCCATCAGCCCTGTGCCTCAGGAGGCTGAGGTGGGAGGCTTCCTGAGCCCAGGGTTCGGAGACCAGCACGAGTGACTTTGCCAGAACTTATCTCAGTGAGAGGTCCCCAAAATCGAGTCAGGTGTGGTGGCCCCCCGGTTCCCAGCTGCTCAGGGCCAAGGCAATAGGACCAACCTAAACTCCACAGGTTGAGGCCCCAGCAGCCACGATCATGCTGCCAATCCCCAGCCCATTGACAGAGACTGGCGACAAAAAAGAGGCCTCCCACATGCATCAATATGGGAGTCCCCAGCTCCCCAGGGAAAGGTGGGTGAAGTCGATGGAGTGATCAGGAGAGGAGGGTGGAAGACAGGGCGACGGGAACCTGGGCTGGTTTGGCCTTGCTGAGCTGCCTTGATCGCTTTGTGCCCAATGGCCACCCTAGCTAGGCCCATCTGTTCCGTGAGTTCACACACGTCTTTGCTGTGGGGCATGAGTGTGAAGGGTAGAGGATGGCCTTCTGGGGCACATGGCTGAAGGCACGGAATGGACGTGCCTGGTGGCCACCTTTGAAACCACCCACGAATGACAGGCCAGAAAGTGCATTTTCCTCTCCAATCCCTGAGGGTGACACCTCATGTCGGGTGGCAGGGGTGGTGGTGGTGATGGTGGTGGTGGTGATTATTATTATTTGGAGTTGGAATCCCACTCTGTAAGACTGGTGTGTAGGGGCATGCTCACGGCCACTGTGGATTTCACCTGCTGGGCTCAGGTGATCCTTCCACTTCAGACTACATATTGGATGGAAGCACAGGCCTGCGACACCACACCTGGTTAACCTTCAGATTTATTTATGATTGACGATACAATGTCTCGTCCATGTCCCAGGCTGGTGTCGAACACACAGTCTCAGGTTGTCATTCACCTGGGCCTCCAAAAGGCAGGGAGGCCATGCTGAACCCCTGAGCCCAGTCTGTGGTTTTAGTGGTGATGGTGGTTGGTATTATTATTCTGAGTCGGATTCCTGCACTTTCTTCCAGGTTGGAGTGACTGGGCCTGCTCTCAGTCACCACAGCCTCCACTGGCTGGGCTCTGGTGATCCTTCTGCCATGGGCTTCAAAGTGGGTGGAAAGAAAGGCCTGAGCCACCAAGTACGGCTCATTTTTTGGGGTCTTGTAGAGACAAGGTCTCTCCAAGGTGCCCATGCTGGTCTCGAATCTGGGGGGTCAGGTCATCCTCTGGCCTCGGTATACCAGAGCACAAGGATGACAGGCATGAGCCCCTGCTCATGGCCTCCACTCCACCCTCAGGACCCTACCACGAGGCCTGCTCCCTTCCAATGACCCAGGACCCCGGAGTGGGCAGCTGGATTTGCCTGCCGAGTCCTCGATGGGGGGAAGCCCTTGGTGCATGGGTGTGACTCTGCCATGGCGACCACCTCTCCCCCTACCTTGTTCCCCAGGGTGGACCCGCTTACACCTCCCTGGGGGAGCTTCAGGGAAAGGGAGGGTGTGACTATTAAACCTTTGTTGGGGTGGGGACGGCCAGGCGACTCATGCCAGTCTCTGCATTACTTGGGGAGGCCGAGATGGGAAGATGGATTGAATCGAGCGCACAAGAAGAGGTTGGACACCATAGCAAGCTCCCACCTCTACCCCAAGCAAATCCCAGAAAAACTTGGGTGAGGGCAGGCCTCGGCGGGAGGATCACCTCTGGCCCATAGTCCAAGACTAAGAAGGAAGACCAGGATGTCAACCAAATGGAAAACCTGTGATTACAGCAGTTTGGGAAGACCAGGCCGTGAGGATGGCCTGAGTTCGGCAGTTTGAGAGCAGCATGGGCAACTTAGTGAGGAAAGAAAAGAAAAGAAAGAAAGGTAGAAAGAAAGGAAGGAAGGAAGGGAGGAAGGAATGAATGAAGGAAGGAAGGAATAAAGAAAGGAAAGAAGAACAGTAATAAGGAAACAAATCCATTCTCCTGCAAATATTCTGCCCTAATCCTTCCCCCTGCTAAAATGTGAATGTTCCCCCAGTTCAGCATCTTTCAACATCAACCGCCCCAATGGCTGCCCCTGCTTTGGTGTGCAAGTTCCCTAGACTCCCTGGCTGGATTCCTGCCAGATCTCCTCTCTGAGGTGTGAAATGTGTCCCAGGCAGGCTGACACTCCAACTTGACAATGAGGACCTTCTGCCAAGAAAGGCCAGGGATGCATTCCTCACCCGGGGATATTTCTTCCCCCAATCCCATTTTCCCTGGGTCTAAAGTCAGTCACCCTGTGAACACACCACGCAGTTGGGAATCTGTGTACAATTCTCATGTTTTTGGAGACAGGGTCTGGCTCTGTGGCCCAGACTGGGGTCCAGGGACATGACCGTCATTAACTGCCATACTTGAAATCACAGGCTCCAGCGATCCCCCTGCCTTAGCCTCTGGAGTGGATGGGATGACAGGTACCATGACCCAGACCCCCTGTTTGAATGGGTGCAGAAATGGGGTCTCCCTGCGTGGCTCAGACTCTCTTGGTATCCTGGGCTCCAGGCATCCTCCTGCATTGGTGTACCAGAGCACTGGGATTCAAATGTGGGCCACCACGCCAGATCTTCTGGTTAGTTTTCGATGAAGGATCGAGGCCAGGCTCTGGGGCTCAGCCTCATCATCCAAGCTCTTTGAAAGGCTGAGCCCAGCAACTGGCCTGAGCCCGTGGGCTGAGTCCTGCCCAGGACCCTCGGCATGACTCGTCTCTACTCTCCATTGCAAATGTGCCAGGCATTGTGACTGCGCCTCTCATTCTGGCTCCTCAGAACACCGGGGAAAGCCTCACAGGAGATCAGTGGGCCAAGGCTGTGGTGGAAGTAACCAAATCACTGCCCAGCAACCTGGGTGAAGTAGTGAGACTCTGAATCAAATAAAAAATTAAAAAGTGAAAGAAAGAAGAGCATCCATTTGTGTATGGAGTTGAGATCATTGTGAACAGACAGAGATCATTTGGGGTGGAGGCTTCAGCCTTGACACTAGAGTTCCCAAAAGATGGTGAATCAGCAGACAATCGGGCTGTGGCTTTACAAAGCTGAGGCAGGGGACCGCTGGAGCCCAGGAGTTCCAGACCAGCCTGGGCCACGTAGTGAGATCTCATTGCTCCCAAGATCACAAAAACTGGAGACACGCATGGTGGTGCCAGCATTCCTGGGTACATGGGATGCGGTGACCACCATCACAAGACATTCCTTTGTATTGCCAATGCCAACAGAACGTGTGAGTTCAGGCTGGGCACTGTGGCTAAAGGCTGTCAGTCTCTTGCCCTTGGAGTCTGAGGTGGCAGGTTCTTTGAGCCCTGAAATTGGAGACCAGGCAGGGCGCCATGGCCAGACCTTGTTTCAGCGAGAAGTTCCCAAAATCAAGTCAGGCGCGGTGACCATCTGAGTCCCAGTTGCTTGGGTCCGAGGCGTGAGGACCACCAGAGCCGTGCAGGTTGAGGACCTGCGAGCCACAATCGTGCCACTGTACCCCAGCCCATCCAACAGAGACTCTGGAGACAAAACGATGCCTCCCATGTGCATCATGATGGACGTACATGCCTTCCCAGTGAAAGGTCTTCGTGGGGGGGATGATGGAGTGATCGGGAAGGAATGGGCCCTCCTCCCACCCTAGGTGGCAGACCATGCAATCAGAAGCTCAGCGGGTCTCACCGTTGCAGGACCACTTCATGGCTCTTTGCCTGATGACCACCCTAACATGGGGTCGTCTGTTCTGGGACCTCACACACGTCTTTTCCATGGGCATGATTGTGGAGGGTGGAGGCAGGCCTTCTGGGACGTGTGGCTGAAGGCAAGGAATGGAGGTGCCCGGTGGCCACCTTTGAAACCTTCCATGAATGACAGGAGGGAAAATGTATTTTCTTCTGTGAGTGTGACTCCTCATGCTGGTGGCAGGGGTGATGCTGGTGAATATTTTTATTTGGAGCCGGAATTCTTCTCTGTTGCCCAGACTGGAGTACAGAGGCATGCTCATGGCCACCGCAGACTCCATCTGCCGGACTCATGCGATTCTCCAACTTTGGCCTCCTGAGTGGCTAGAACCACAGGCCTGCATCACCACGGCCAGCTAAATTTTGGGATTTTTATTTTATGGCCAAGATGAGGCCTCCCCCAGTGTCCTGGGCTTGTCTCGAAAACACAGTCTCTTGCCGTCCTCACGCCTCAGTCTCTGAAGGGTTGGGATGCCAAGCTGAGCCCCTGAGCCTGGCCTACAGTTGTGGTGGGTTGTATTATTATTCTGAGTTGGAGTCCCACTCTGTCACCAAGGCTGGAGCACTGGGGCCCGCTCTCAGCCACCATGGCCTCCACCGGCTGGGCTCTGGAGATCCCCCAGCCTCAGCCTCTGGAGTGGCCAGGATGACAGACACCATGACACCAGACCACCTGTTTGGATGAGTGCAGAGAGGGGGTCTCCCTGCATGGCTCAGACTGGTCTTGAGCTCCTGGGCTACAACTATCATCCCAATTCAGCCTCCCAGAATTCTGGGATTCCAGGCTTGTGCCTTTGTGCCCGGCCTTCTGTTTCATTTATGACAAAGGTTAGATGCCAGGCTTGAAGGCTCAACCTTGTCATCCCAGTGCTTTGGGAGACTGAGGCCAGTGACAGGCCCAAGACTGCAGGTTGGAGATGCACCCAGGCAACTCAGCAAGACCTCATCTCTACCCTCCATCCCAAATGAGTTGGACATATTGGCACATGCCTATCCTTCCGGCTCCTTGGAAGGCTGGTGGGGAAAGGCTCAGTGGAGCTTGGTGGGCTGAGTCTGCAATGGCTGGAAGCAAGCAACTGCCCTCCAGTTTGGGCAATGGAGTGAGATTCTGACTCAAAAAGAAAAGGAAAGAAAAGAAGAGCATCCATTTGTGTATGGAGTTGGGATCATTGTGAACAGACAGAGATCATTGGGGAAGAAGGTCGCAACCTTGGGTGTAGAGTTTCCAAAATACAGTGGATCAGCAGACATTCTGAATGGGCTGTGGCTTTGGGAGGGTGAGGTGGGGACCACTGGAGCCTGGGTGTTAGAGACCAGACTGGGCCATGTAGCGAAACTCATCGCTTCCTGGAACGCAAACACTGGAGTTGTGCATGGTGGTGCATGCAGTTCCAGCTGCACAGGATACAGTGGACTTCATCCCAGGGCGTGCCTTTGCATCGCCCTGCTGATAGCACATGTGAGTCCAGGCCAGGCACAGTGACACACGGCCATCAGCCCTGTACCCTGGGAAGCCGAGGTGGGAGGCTGCCTGAGTCCTGGGTTTGGAGAAGAGCCCGGGCGACATGGCAAGACCTCATCTCGGTGAAAGGTCCCCAATATTGAGTGAGCTATGGGGGTCCCCAGACTTCTGGATGCTCGGGGACCAAGGCAATGGGACCACCTGGGCCCTTCACGTTAAAGCCACGGGAGCCAGGATCATGCCACCACAACCCATCCTGGCCAATGGAGACTACGGTGACAAATAAGATGCCCCCCACATGCATCATGACGGGCGTCCACTCCTCCCCAGGGAAAGGTCTGTGTGGGCTGGGGATGATGGAGTGATCAGGAGACAAAGGGGACCTCTTCATGCCTGAAGGTGACAGAACTAGGGAACCGGAACCTGGGCTCACCACGGCATTGTTGAACCACCTTGATTGCTCTGTGCCCAATGACTACCCTAGCTTGGGACCATCTGTTCTGTGAACTCACACTAGTCTTTGCTGTGGAGCATGACTGTGGAGGCTGGAGGCAGGCTTTCTGGGATGGGTGGCCGAAGGTGCTGGGATGCCCACCCCTTTGCCTGCCTCGATACCAAAGGTGCACTTACTCACTCTTCCCATGGGACATCTCATGGAAAGGGAGGGTGTGACTCAAACTGTCGGGGAGGGGCTGGCCAGGCAACACACGCCTGTCTCCTTGGCACTCAGGGAGGCCAAGATGGGAAGATAGCCATAGCCCGGGAGCTGAGACCAGGTAATATGCACGGCTAATCTTTAGCTTTATTTTTGATGGCCGAGAAAAGGTATCTCCCAGTGTCTCATGCTGGTCTTGAACGCGAAGTCTCAGGCTGTCCACTCTCCTCGAGCTCCGAAAGGCTGGGATGACAGGCTGTGCCCCTGAGCTGGCCTGTTGATGTGGTGGTGTTGGTGGTTTGTATTATTATTCTGAGTGGAAGTGCTGCTCTGTCACCCAGGCTGGAGCACAGAGGTTGGCTTTTGGCCACGGAGGCCTTCACCAAATGTACTCTG
>NW_007261780.1:9414-13337 GCF_000164805.1 Carlito syrichta | reverse complement strand
TGCACCCTAGGAAGCTGAGGCAGGAGGCTGCCTGAACCCAGGTGTTGGAGACCAGCCTGGGTGATGTGACCAGACCTCGTCTCGGTGTGAGGTCCCAAAAACGAGTCAGGCTTGGTAGCCAACGAAGTTCCAGTTGCTCAGGATTCAAGGCTGGAGGACTGCCTTAGACCTGCAGGTTGAGGTCCTGGGAGCCACAATTGTGGTGATGCAGCCCAGTCCAGCTGAAGGAAACACCTGTGACAAAAAAGACGCCTCCCACAGGAGTCACGATGGGGGTCCACGGCTCCTCAGGAAAAGGTTCACATGGATAGGGGACAATGGAGTGATTGGGAGAGGAGGGGATCCTCCCACTGCCCGAAGGTGGAATACAGGGTGCCCGGAACCTGGGCTGGCCGGTTCATTGCCATACCACCTTGATCGCTCTGTGCCTGAGGGACGCCCTAGCTCAGGGACGTCTGTTTCCTGAGCTCACACACGTCTTTGTTGTGCAGCTGGAGTGTTGAGGGTGGAGGCAGGCATTCTGGAACACGTGGCAGCAGGTGCGGGATGCACATGCCCGGTAGCCAGCTTTAAAACCTTCCGTGAATGACAGGCCTCAAAATACCTTTTCCTTTCCCATCCTTGAGGGTGACACCTCACTCTCGGTGGAAGGGTGGTGGTGGTGGTGGTGAGTATTATTATTTTGAGTCAGAATTCCAATCTGTAGCCCAGGCTGGAGCACAGCGGCCTGCTCACTGCCACTGTAGATTCCACCTGTCATGCTCAGGTGATCCTCCCGCCTCAGCACCCTGAGTGATTGGAACGACAGTCCTGCATCACCATGCCTGGCTAATCTTTGGATTTACTTTTGATGGGCGAGAGAGGTCTTGCCCTGTGTCCCGGGATGGTGTTGAACCCACAGACTCAGGCCATACACTCACCTGGGTCTACATAGGGTCAGGATGCCAGGCTGAGCACCTGAACCCTTCCTGTGATTGTGGTAGTGGTGGAGGTTTGTATTATTATTCTGAGTCAGAGTCCCTCTCTGTCGCCCAGCCTGAAGCTCAGGGACCCGCTCTTGGCCACCGCGGCCTATACCCACTGGGCTCTGGTGATACTCCTGCCATGGTCTCCCATGTGGCTGGAATGACAGGCATGCACCAGCACGATTGACTCACTTTTTTTTTTTTTGCTTCTTGTAGAGACAAGGTCTTGCCAATGTGCCTGGGTTGATCTCGAACCTGTGGTCTCAGGCCATCCTCTTGTCTCACCCTCCCAGAGAACCAGGATGACAGGCTTGAGTTCCTACGCCTGGCCTCCAAACCTGTCTCGGGACCACACTGCAAGGCCCTCTCCCTTCTGATGAACTTGTGTTTGGAGCCACCCTCAGAGGCTTTCAGGATGACAGGGTCGGGAAGGCTGAAGATCCCAGGTTGCAGTGCAACGCTGGGCAGTTATTGGCCCTGCTTCTTCCACTCATCTTATGTTTGATGTTGGTATCTGGAGATTTGGGAGATGCAAAAAATAGTAGTTCATTGAAAGAATCTGTTAGTAGAAACAAGCAGCTAGTGATATGGAAATATTTCAACCGAGATATTACCCTCCACTTGAGTTTCTCTGTCTCCACCCTTTTGGTGCTTGAACCCGCAACAATGATTAAAAACAGCGGGTGACACTCTCCTAACCCTGGGTGCCTCGGGTTGAATGTGCATCAGGGCTCTCATTATCCCTCTCAGGGAACTATAGAAGCAAATTATAAACATCATATTTGGCATCATAATAGACATTAATTTTAGTTTGAGTTTTGGAAGGTGGTTTGCCATTTATGAGCTTTGGGGATGTTGTTTTCATTTTGCTAATTGTGAAGTGTTATATAGGTATTATTAGCATAACGAAAAATGTTGTTGTGATGAGTATAAGTGTTTTAATTTAAGGTGCGGCCATTTATGAAAGAAAACAGATGGATGACTCTATAATTTGCAGCATACACAAAGTTTTTGCATTTTAGAGTACATGATTAACATAGAAAGGTTCAAATAGTCGAAAAGGCTTTGCAATTTTATTTAGAAAAAGTAAAAGGAAAACATAAGTTAGAAATTAAGTTGTTAAAAGTTTAGATGGTTAGGTTTCATAGAGAAAACACATTGTGATAAATTACATGCTTTAGAGATTCTTAGTAGATACATTGTTACAAATTTGAGGGAAGAGAGACAGTATTTCATCGCGGTTAGAGTAATGATCAAAACAAAATAAACACGTCTAGGTTTGAAGGCCAAACTGTATGTAACTAAAAGTATAAAAAGAACTTGAAAAGAAAAATAAATTGGCATCTGTCTTGCATAAAAACAGTCACAGTCCAAGATTTCTTCTATGCCATCACCGTTCGTACTTCAGGAAACCCTGACTTGCTGGATTTGGACTCTGGCAAGTGGCGCCTGAACAGGGACCTGAAAGGTAAGCCTTACTTTAATCAGAATGGATAACACCTTACCTAGGGTGCTGCAGACCCCTCTGTAGAGACAGGCAGAGCTAGGAAGGGTAAGCAGTTTTAGAGCCGTGATACGATCATTGGTCAGAGTGAATCTAAAGAAAGAAAATTGTTCATAAGTATTTTGATGCATATGCTTTCTAAAAGAGGAATTAAAATGTACTCTACATGATTATCTTGTTCTCTCCATTTTGTGCAAGAACAATGCCCCTGGCTCCCTCAAGAAGGCATCGTTAATTTAGAAGCATGGACAAAGTTTGGGGAAAAATTTAAACTGTATTACACTCTCCACAGTCTGGAATGAGTGCCTGTAAATACTTTTGAATTATGGAATATAATTCGAGATGTCTTAGATCCACAACAAAAGGTTGATAAAATGCCCATTAAAGTAAAAGAGGAACCAGGTGAAAAAACTCCCTTATTAACCCCTGTACCTCCCCAGGCATAGTTAGCCACTGCCCCTGCTATGATGATCCTCTAATCCCTGAGGATAAGGAAAACTTAAAAGAAGAAAGCTAGGAGCCATGAAGAAAAAAATCGAGATAATTTAAATTTGACCCTTGGTGCCAAAAGACCTCCGGCAAGTGGTGCCAGGATGGAAGGGATGTTGATTTGTGATTGTCTTGTTTTAAGAGGAGAAAATTTTCATTCTATATTGATTCCTGTTATATAAAAGGACTGTTTCCTCATATTAAAACAACTACCATTCCTGTTAATAAGACAACCATTCTTGATTTACTTATTCAATTACAGCAACTAATAATTGTTAGGAACCAACCATTTTTCATACGTCATATTACATTTCATTCAGGACTCCCTGGACCTCTATATCAAGGTAATCAATGAGCAGATTCCTTGACAAAATTGATCATGTGCCATCTCCTTGTAGATTCTCTAGTCAATCAAGCTCAGCAATCCCATAAAATTCATTACCAAAACGCTACAGCTTTAAGGCACCAGTTCCACATTCCAAGAGAAATGGCTAGACAAATCATTTTTAAAAATTACCTCATGTCCTACTTCTAATAACCCCCTTCCCTGAGGAGTTAGTTCCCGTGGATTAAAATCTATTGTTTTGTGGCAAATAGATGTTTTCCATTTCTAAAGTTTTGGAAAATTGTCATTTCTACATGTGCCAGAATATACATTTCTCCCATGTAATTTTAGCCTTGCCCAGAACTGCGGAAGCCTATAAAGATGCAGTTCAACATTTATTTTTTTTGTTTTTCACAGCTGGGTATTGCTAAACAATTAAAATCTGATAATGCTGCTGGTTATGCATCCAAAGCTTTTCAGTCATTTTTTTACAGTTTGGTATCTCTCATTCTACAGAAATTCCACAAAATCCTCATGGTAAAGCTATAGGAGAGAGAGCCCATTAATAGTTAAAAAATCAAATAATTAAAGAAAGAAATGAAGGAAGGAAGGAATCCAGGAAGGACAAAAAGAAAGAGAA
>NW_007261780.1:1629-9246 GCF_000164805.1 Carlito syrichta | reverse complement strand
AAGGAAGGAAGGAAGGAAGGAAGGAAGGAAGGAAGGAAGGAAGGAAGGAAGGAAGGAAGAAAGAAAGAAAGAAAGCAAGGAAGGAAGAAAGAAAGAAAGAAAGAAAGAAAGGAAGGAAGGAAGGAAGGAAGGAAGGAAGGAAGGAAGGAAGGAAGGAAGAAAGAAAGAAAGAAAGAAAGAAAGAAATTCATTCTCCTGCAAACCTTCTGCCCTGAGTCCTTGCCCACCCCCACAATGGAAGGTCCCCCAAGCTCGGCACCTTTCTTTCATTTTTTTTTTGAGTTGGAGTCTCACTCTGTCACCAAGACTGGAGTGCAGTGGCCGCTCCCGGCCACAGCAGCCTTGACCTGCTGGGCTCTGGCGATCCTTCTGCCTCAGACTTCCGAGTAGCCGGAATTACAGGCGTGCGCTACCATGCCCGGCTGATTTTTTAATTTATTTTAGAGATGAAGTCTCACTGCCCAGGCAGGTCTCAAACCTGTGGTTGCAGGCAATCCACTCACCTCAGCCTCCCAAAGGTGCGGGATTACAGGCTGAGCCACCGAGCCTGGCAGCTTGGCACCTTTCAACCCCAAGCCCCATCAAGTGACTGTCCCCGCTATGATGCAAGAGTTTCCAAGTCTCCCTGGCCGGGTTCCTGCCGGCTCTCCTCTGTGAGGTGTGAAATGTCCCCCAGGCAGGCAAACCCTCCAACTCAGCAACAAGGACATTCTGACAAGAAAGGCAAGGGACACATCCCTCACCCGGGGACATTTATTTCCCTCCAATACCATTTTTCCTGGCTCCAAAGCCAGTCACCCTGTGAACACACCATGTGCAGTTGAGAATCTTTGTATGATTCTCATGTTTTTGAAGACAGGGTCTGGCTCTGTGACCCAGGCTGGTGCCCAAGGACACAACCATCTTTACCACCTGCCTCGAAATCATGGACTCTGGCGATCCTCTCACCTCAGTCTCTGGAGTGGCTGGGATGACGGACACCTCGATCCAAACCCCCTGTTGGGTTGGGTGCGTAAACAGGGCCTCCCTGCATGGCCTGGGCTGGCCTTGGGCTCCTGGGCTTCGCCATCCTCCCACATCGGCCACCTAGAGAGCTGGGATTCCAAACATGGGATGCTGCACAAGACCTTCTGGTTTATTTTTGATGAAGGATCAAGGCTGTGCTCTGGGGCTTAGCCTCATCATTCTAGCACTCTGGGAGGCCGGGGCCAGTGGCCAACCTGTATCTATGGGCCGAGACTCACTCAGATATTTTGGCAGGATCTTTCTCTACCCTCCACCCCAAGTGATCCAGGCCTGGTGGCGCACACCTGTCATTCCGGTTCCTCAGACAGCTGGGGAAAGGTTTGCAGGAGCCCAGTGGGCCAAGGCTGTGGTGGCTGGAAGCCAGCCACTGCCCTCCAGCCTGGGCAACAGAGTGAGACTCCAATACAAATAAAAAAAGAAAAAAAGAAAAAAAAAGAAGAGTATCCATTTGTGTATGGAGTTGGGATCACTGTGGACAGAGATCATTTGTGAAGGAGCCCCATCCTTGGACCTTCAATTCCTGAAAGAGGGTGGATTGGCAGATAATTGGGCTGTGGCTTTGGAAGGCTGAGGCAGGAAATCGCTGGAGCTCAGGAGTTCAAGACCAGCCTGGGCCACATAACGAGACCACATCACTTCCCAGAATGCAAACACTGGAGTCGCGCGTGGTGTTGCCCATGGTTCCGGTTACACTGAATGCGGTACTCTCCATCCTGTGGCATTACTTTGTGTTGCCCCTGCTGACAGAACTTACGAGTCTAGCCCGGGCACCATGGCTCACAGTCATCAACCCCACAACCTGGGAGGCTGAGGCAGAAGGCTGCCTGAGCCCTGTGATCTGAGAGCAGCTTGAGTGACATGACCAGACCTCGTCTTGGTGAGAGGTCCCCAAAATCGGGTCAGGTGTGATGATCAACGGAGAACCGGCTGCTCAGTGGCTGAGTCGGGATTACTGCCGAAGCCCCACAGCTTAAGACCCCAGGAGCCTTGATCCTGCTGCCACGTGCCAGCGCTGCAGACAGACTCTGGCGACACAAATGACACCTCCACTGTGCATGAGAGCTGGAGTCCACAGCTACCCAGGGAAAGATCCACATATGAGGGGGACGATGGAGTGATCAGGAGAGGAAGGGGTCCTCCCCATGCCCGAAGGTGGAAGACAGGGTGACCGGATCCTGGGCTGACCACAGCTTTGTCTGAATGCCTTGATTGCTCAGTGTCCAATGGCCACCCTAGCTCAGGGCCATCTGTTCTGTGAGCTCACACACGTCTTTCATGTCAGTCACAAATGTGGAGGGTGGAGGCAGTTCTTTTGAGGCACGTGGCCAAAGGTGTGGGACGGACGTGTCCAGTGGCCACGTTTGAAACCTCCCACGAATGACAGGCTGGAAAGTTCATTTTCCACTCACATACCTGGGGATGACACCTCACACTGGATGGCAGGGGTGGTGGTGGTGGTGGGGATTAGTATTATTTAGAGTCAGAATCCCACTCTATATGACCAGAGTTCAGGGGCATGCAGATGGCCACTGCGGACTCCACCTGCTGGGCTCAGGTGATCCTCCCACCTCGGTTCCCAGAGTGGCTGGAACGACAGGCCTGTGCCACCATGGTGGATGATACGACATTTCACTCTGTTTCCCTGGCTGGTGTCAAACCCATAGGCCCAGGCCATCCCTCACATGAGCCTCCGGAGGTCCAGGATGCCAGGCTGAGCCCCTGAGCCCGGCCTGTGGTTGTTGTGGTGGTGGTTTTTTGCATTATTCTTTTGAGTCACAGTCCCGCTCTGTCACCCATGCCAGAGCACTGGGGACCTCGCTTGGTCACTGCAAGCTCCACTGGCTGGGCTCCAGCAATCCTCTCACCACAGCCAACCGAGTGGCCAGAATGAAAACCTGCACCACCAAGCTCGGGTCACTTTTTTGAGTTTTTGTAGTGACAAGGACTCGCCAAGGTGCCTGGGCTGGTCTTGAATTAGTGGGCTCAGGCCATCCTCTTGCCTTGGCCTACCAGTGCACCAGAAAGACAGGCATGAGCCCCCAGACCCAGACTCCACACCACTATCAGGGCCCCTCCACAAGACTCGCTCCCTTCGGATGACCCGGACCCTGGAGAATGTGACCTGATTCATCCACCGAGCCCTCTATGGGGTAATTGCCTGGTGCATGGGCGTGTTTTGGACATGACACCCACCCCTCGTTCCCCTTTGTTCCCCAGAGTGGACCCACTCACTCCTTCCAGGGGGTGCCACAGGGAAAGGGAGTGCATGCCTCTCAAACATTCGGTGATGAGGGAATGGCCAGGTGACTCACCCTTGTCTCATCGGAACATAGGCAGGCTGAGACAGGGAGATGGACAGAGCCCGGAAGCTCAAGAACAGGCCAGACACCACAGCAAACCCCAACCTCGACACCAAGCAAAACACCAAAAACCTTGGGGAAAGGCAGACCTCGGTGGGAGGATCTCCTTCCACCCACAGTTCAAAACCAGGAATGAAGATAGGGATGTCGAGCAAATGGAAAACCTGTGATCACAACAGTTTGGGAGGCCCATACCAAGAGAACGGCCCCAGTTGGGTGGTTTGAGAGCATACTGGGCAATCTAGTGAGGAAAGAAAAGAATTAAAGAAAGAAAGAAGAAAGGAATGAAGGAAGGAAGAAAGGAAATATAGAAAGAAAGAAAGAAACAAAACCATTCTCCTGCAAAAAATCTGTGCTCAGTGCTTCCCACCCTACCCCCCGTCATGTGAGTGTCACCCAAGCTTGGCACCTTTCAGCCCAAACCCCCTCAATGGCTGCCCCTGCTTTGGCGCATGAGCTCCCGAGGCTCCCTGGCTGGGTTCCTGCTGGCTTTCCTCTCTGAGTTAAGAAATGTGCCCCAGGCAGGCTGGCATTCCGATTCAGCAACAAGGACCTTCTGCCATGAGAGCCAGGGGACAAATCCCTCACCTGAGTAAATTTCTTTCCCATTCAGTCCCATTTTTTCTGGCTCTAAAGCCAGTCACCCTGTGAACACACCATGCACAGTTGAGAATCTGTGTACGATTCTGATGTTTTTGGAGACATGGTCTGACTCTGTGGCCCAGGCTGGGGTCTGGGGACATGACCGTCATTCACTGCAAGTCTCGAAATCTCAGACTCTGGCAATATTCCTGCCTCAGCATCCGGAGTGGTAGGGACGTCAAGCACCACAACCTGTTTGAATGGGTGTGGAGATGGGATCTCCCAGCATTGCCCCGTTTGGTCTTGAGTTCCTGGGCTCCAGCCCCCATCCTCCCTCCTTGGCCTCCCAGAGCACTGGAATTCCAGGCTTGGTGCCCAGTCTTCTGGTTCATTAACAACAAAGGATCGAGGCCTGGCTCGGGGGATCATCTTTGTCATCCCAGTCATTTGGGAGGCTGAGGGAAGTGACTGGCCCAAACCCACTGATGCGAGATGCACCAGGGCAACTCCGTGAGGCCTCGTCTCTACACTCAATCCCAAATGAGCCGGGCATGGTGGCACACGCTTGTAGTTCTGTAGTTCCAGCCCCTCGAAAGGCTGAGGGGGAAGGGTCACCAGAACCCTGTGGGGTGAAGTTCAGTGACTGTGAGCGAGCCACCACCCTCCAGGCTGGATGACGGAGTGAGGCTCTGACTAAAAAAAAAAGGAAGGAAAAGAAGAGCATCCATTTGTGTATGAAGCTGGGATCATTGTGAACAGAGATCTTTGGGTAAGGAGGTCTCAGCCTTTGTGCATAGAGTTCCCGAAAAATGGTGGATCAGCAGATAATAGGGTTTTGGCTTTGAGAGGCTGAGGTGGGGGTCACTAGAACTTGGGAGTTCGAGACCAGCCTGGGCTATGTAGCAAGATTTCATCGCTCTCCAGACCGCAAACACTCGAGTCACGTGTGGTGGCTCGTGCAGTCCCCGCTACATGGGATGCAGTGGCCTTCATTCCCTGGCATGCCTTTGCATCACCCCTGCCAACAGCACATGCGATTCCAGGCCAGACACCTTGGCTCATGACCATCAGCCACGTGTCCTGAGAGTCCCAGATGGGAGGTTACCTGAACCCTGGATTTGGAGACCAGCCCATGAGACATGGCCAGACCTTATCTCTGCAAGCAATTTCCAAAATCGAGTTAGGCATGGTGGCCCCTGGAGTCCTGGCAGCTCGGTAGATGAGGTGGGAGGACCTCATGAGCCCCACAGGTTGTGGCCTCAGGGAGCCACTGCGCCCCAGCCCGTCCGACAGAGACTCCGGTGACAAACAAGATGCCTACCATGTGCGTCACAATGGACATCCACAGCTCTCCAGGGAAAGGTCAGCCTGGGCAGGGGATGATGGAGTAATCAGGAGAGGAAGGGAACCTCCCACTGCCCTAAGTTGGCAGACCGGGTGACTGGAACAAAGGCAGGCCATGGCATTACCAGGTCATCTTGATTGCTCTGTGCCCGATGGCCACCCTAACTCGGGGCCTTCTGTTCCGTGTGCTCACACGCCTCTTGGCCATGGGGCATGAATAGTTGAGGGTGGAGGCAGGCCTTCTGGGACATGTAGTCGAAGGTGTGGGACAGATTGTCTGGTGGCCACCATTGAAACATCCCATGAATGACAGGCGGAAAGTGCCTTTTCCTCTTCCATTCCTGAGGGTGACACCTAGCGCTAGGCAGTAGGGGTGGTGGTGGTGGTGGTGGTTGTGGTGCTTATTATTATTTGGAGTCAGAATCCCACTCTGTTGCACTGGCCGGAGTGTAGGGGCATGCTCACAGACACCACAGACTCCACCTGCTGTGCTCAGGCAATTCTCCTGCCTCAGCATCCCGATTGGCTGGAACCAAATGCCTGTGCCACCACACCTGGCTAATCTTTGGATTTATTTTTATGGCAGAGATGTGGTCTCTCCCCGTGTCCCAGTCTGGTGTCAAACCTGCAGGCTCAGACTGTTCATTTGCCTGGGCCTCTGAAGGGCCAGGATGCCAGGCTGAGCCCCTGAACCCCGCCCGTGTTTGTGGTGGTGGTGGTGGTTCGTATTATTATTCTGATTCGAGGTCTCTCTCTGTAGCCCAGGGTGGAGCACAGGGGCCTGCTCTCAGCCACCGCAGCCTCCACAGCCTGGGTGCCGTGGCCAGAACTTGTCATAGCAACAGGTACCCAAAATCGAGTAAAGCATGGTGGTCCCTGGAGACCCAACTGCTAGGGGGCTGAGGTGGGAGGACTGCCTGGGCCCCACATATCAAGGCCTCAGAATCTACAATCATGTCATCTTACACCAGCCCATCCGATGGAGACTCCAGCAACAAAAAATATGTCTCCCAAGTGAGTCATGATGGGCATTCACAGCTCTCCAGGGAAAAGTCAGCTTGGGAGGGGATGGAGTGATTGGGAGAAGTAGGGGCCCTCCTGCCACACTAAGGTGGCAGACTGGCCAACCGGAACCCAGACTGGCTGTGGCATTGCCAGATCATCTTGATTGCTCTGTGCCCTACAGTTGCCCTAAATCAGGGTCCTCTGTTCCATGAGCTCAGACCAGCCATTGCAATGGTGCACAGGTGGAGGGTGGAGGCAGGCCTTCTGGGATACATGACTGAAGGTGTGGGGTGGACGTGCCCGGTTGCCACCTTTGAGACATCCTGCAAATGAAAGATGGGAAAGTGCTATTTCCTCTCCCATTCCGGAGGGTGACACCTCGTGCTGGGTTGCTGGGGTGGTGGTGGTGGTGGTGGTAGTGCTTATTATTATTTGGCGTCAGAATCCTGCTCTGTTGCCCCAGCCGGAGTATGTGGGACCGCACTCAGCCACTGCGACCTCCACAGGATGGGCTCTGGCGATCATCCAGCTGAGGCCTCCCTAGGGTCCAGAACGAAAGATTGTGCCACCAAGCTCGGCTTTTTTGTTTGGCTTCTTTTAAAGACGAGGCCTGCCCAAGGTGCCCTGGTTAGTCTCGAACCCAGGGATTCAGATGATCTTCTCACCTCAACCTCCCAGAACACCAAGAAGACAGACGTGATCCCCACACTGGGCCTCCACACTCCCTCTCAGGGTCCCACTGCAAGGTTTGCTCCCTTCTGATGACCTGGGACCCCAAAGAAGGTGATTGGAGCTGCCCACCGTGTCTAACCTTTGGGAATGTCTGGTACATAGGCGTGTCTTCATTGGGAAGCCCACCATTCCTCCCACCTTGTTCCCCAGGTTGGACTGGCTAGCTCATTCGAGGGGCAGTCATGGGTAAAGGGAAGGTGTGACTCTCAAACCTTCAGGGTAGTGAGGACGGCCGGGCGACTCATGTCTGTCTCTTCCACACTTGGGGAGGCCAAGACGGGAAGATGACTGGAGCCCAGGAGCTCCAGACCAGGCTGGACACCATAGCAAGTCCCCACCTCGACCCCAATCAAAACACAGAAATCCTTGGGTGAAGGAATGCTACGGCGGGAGAATCGCCTCTGCCCCAGAGTTCAAGACCAGGCAGGAGACCAAGATGTCGAGCAAATGGAAAGCCTGTGATCTCAGCAGTTTGAGAGGTCCAGACTGAGAGGATGGCATGAGTTGGGTGGTTTGAGAGCAGCCTGGGATACCTAGTGTGGAAAGAAAAGAAAGAAAGGGAAGAAGG
>NW_007261780.1:0-1137 GCF_000164805.1 Carlito syrichta | reverse complement strand
CCCATGCATAGTTGAGAATCTGTGTACGATTCTGATGTTTTTGGAGACAGCGTCTGGCTCTGTGGTCCAGTTTGGGACCCAAAGACAGTACCATCATTCACTGCCAGCCTCGAAATCATGGGCTCTGGTCATCCTCTTGTCTCAGTCTCCAGAGTGGCTGGAACAATGGGCACTTTGACCCTAGAACCCCTGTTTGGATGGATGTGGAAATGGGGTCTCCCTGTGTGGCCTGGGCTGGCCTTGGGCTCCTGGGATCCAGCCATCCTCTCACCTCAGCATCCCAGAGAGCTGGGATTCCAAACGTGGGCTGCCACGTCAGGCATTCTGGTTCGTTTTCGATGAAGGATCGAGGCTGGGATCTGGGGCTCAGCCTAGTCATCCTAGTGCTTTGGGAGGCCGAGGCCAGCAGCTGTCCTGAGCCTGTGAGCTGAGACATACCTGGGCACCTCGGTGAGACTCATCTCTACCCTCCATCCCAAATGAGCTGGGCGCCATGGCTCACAGTCGTCAACCCTGTGCATTGGGAGGCCGAGGCAGGAGGCTGCCTGTGGCCAGGGGTTGGAGCCCAGCCCAGTAATGTGGCCAGACCTCGTCTCAGGAAGGCATCCACAAAATCGAGTCAGGTGTAGTGGACCCAGTGTTCCAGTTGCTCGGGGACTGAAGCGAGAGGACCTTCTGAACCCCACAGGTTGAGGCTACGTGATCCATGATCATGCTGCCTTGCTCCACTTAGACCAAAGGAGACTCTGGCAACAAAAAAGACACCTCCCATGAGCATCATGACAGGCGTCCATGGCTCCCTGTGAAAAGACTGCATGCTCTGGGGATGATGGCGTGATCAGGAGAGGAAGGGGCACTCTCACCACCAAAAGGTGGGAGACCGGCTACTGGACCCTGAGCTGACCGTGCCATTGCTGGACTGCTTTGACTGCTCTGTGCCTGACGGCCACCCTACCTTGGAGCCGTCTGTTCTGTGAGCTCACATGTGTCTTTGCCATGGGAAATGAGTATGGAGGGTGGAGGCAGGCCTTCTGGGACACGTGGCCAAAGGTGTGGGATGGACTTGCCTCATGGCCAACTTTGAAATCTCCCACAAACTACAAAGGGGAATACAGCCTTTTTCTCTCCTCAAGCTGG
>NW_007261779.1:7873-14224 GCF_000164805.1 Carlito syrichta | reverse complement strand
AGTTTGTGGTGACTTGTTAGAACAGCCACTGAGAACTAAAACAAAAAAAGTAACCATTAGTAAATAATATATATAAGCTAAAAAAAATCTGACTTCAGTCTTAATACATGCTAACGGGGTATGTGTGCCTGTTGGGCAGTGTATGTTTCAAACCTTGGAATCAAATTTGCCTCACTCTGTGTACGATACCGATTTTCACAGGGTACTTTTTAAAAATTACTCTGTCAAAACCCCAGCTTCA
Organism: Carlito syrichta; assembly: GCF_000164805.1. Taxonomy (NCBI): domain Eukaryota; kingdom Metazoa; phylum Chordata; class Mammalia; order Primates; family Tarsiidae; genus Carlito; species Carlito syrichta. The sequence continues at coordinate 13,983 of NW_007261779.1, read as the reverse complement.
GAGATATGGCATCACTGAAAAGAACATAGCTTGATCTGATGTTAAAACTGTGAACTACCTACTGGGTAAATACTCACATACTGGGTAAATGCTCACATACAGATGTCAAGTATTAATACGAATTCTTCACAAATTTAAAATACCCTACTCCACCCAGTAGAATCTGCTGTGGTGTCATGGGATAACATTGGCACACATTTTGAACTGCTGTCCTAACAGGTTTTCCTGATCCCAGTTTTGCCCTCTAAAATTTCTTAACAAGGCAGCCATACTGGTTCTATTCAAACAATTGTAAAAACGAGCCCCCTTGCTTTCCCTTGAATACAGGCGACTACTGACTCAGAGTCTTTGCATTTGCTATTCTCTGCCTGGAATGCTTTTCTCACCTCCTTCAAGTCTTTTCCCAGATCTTATCTTATTGGTGAGGTCTCCCTGACCACACTATTTGAAATTGCAATTGCCTCGCTGTGCTTCATTCTGGCGCCCCTCAATCTGACTCCCTTTACCAGGGCCTATTTCTCCCTGATTACTCTAAACCTTCTAAAATGCCGTGTATCTTACTTATTTATCATGATAACTGTTGATCATGGTAAATGCTAAATTGAATATACCAATTCTCATTCATCACTAAATGGTAAGATCCTGGAAAATTTTTTCTACTTTGTTCACTGATATGTGTCCAATGCCTGAATTGGAGTAGCAGGTAATCACTATTTGTCAAGTGGCTGACTAAATGACTCTTTTTCAAAGAGTATAAATATAGTGATATGCAATTCCCAAAATTCATTAAAAGTTGGAGTGTCTGGTCAATAAGCAAATATTTTTGAAAACAAAAATAGAGAAAATAAATATACAATGATAGGATCCAAATGGTCCACTTAGAAATCCCTAAGGTTTCTTATGTTGTTTAACTTTTGTTGAAATTGACAATGCTGAGAATGTCACTCATAACTCCAAAAACGGTTTTAAATTATTAGAAAATAAGTTACATAACCCACAGCTATCTGACAGGTAACAAAACAGCAATATATTTAACATAAGATGGATTCCTCATGAATACATTTAAGCATAAATTTTAACAACACATTTACTTTAAAGACCTTTGTTTCCAAGCATGCATAAAAAACTCCTTTCAAAGTGGTCATTTTTCTTGGCAAAATCAGATCCGTCTTCAATCAGACTACAGGTGGAGCTCCAAACCACAGCTTCATCTTCATGTTACTGTTTTTACAGTAGAGTTCTTCTTAAGGGACATCTTCATCATCAGGTAATCTGAAAACCAAGTGAAAAAGAACATAATTTGTGTGTATTCCTTATGTACCAATTAAACAATCCCAGGACCTTTAATGCACTTTCCTTTATTTGAACCAGCTCACCCCACATCTTTTACTACCTAAGAATTTACTTTTCAAATTGTATTTGTCATTTTATATGCCCAATGATTCACAGCAAATTGTAACAATAGAAACAATTTCTCTTTTGCACACAATCCATTTCAGCTTTCAGAGCACCCCCTTCTCTAGTAATGTTTCAAATAGGCTGTTTGGGCATCTTGAAGCTTGATGTTCACCTAGACTACCCTTCAGAATCTTGCTCATCTTTAAAATTATTTTTTCTGAGAGCTCTAAGCCTTCATTTATGAAAGTCTAAAAACAAAAGCAATTGGGTTCTTCTTTTTCATTGTGGTAGACCCATACCTGATATTGATCCATTAGTATAATATTCATACATATTTACTCAATTAGTGAAGGTCTCTAACCTTCAAGTTTTCTGCTTCCTGCTCTAACTGCCTTTTAGAGAAGACTAGGTCTCCAAAACAAAACAATCATTGATTCATCTCTGCTGTCACCATCATTGCCTAGCCCATTCATGTCATTCATTTTGGGAACAGTGACACAAAATTTATGTCAACCAAATTTGAACATCCTATAATCTTTACTGACTGCATCTGGGATCACAAGACATTCTAAGCACTGGGAAAGAATTATGAGCAAGTCAGAAAAAGATCTTGTATTCTTGGAGATTATATTATAGTAAGGAATGAAAGACAATAAACAACCCAAACTATATCATACCCTAGTAAACACAATGAAGAGAATTAAAACAGGACCAAGTATTACAGTGACTAGATGGCTACTTAGAATGGGTGATCACACATCCTACAACCTCCCAAGGTTGGAAAAAGAAGACACTGAGACACTAAATAGACCAATAACAACCCAAGAAATTGACTCTGTCACAAAAAATAAACTACCTACACACACACACACACACACACACACACACACACACACACACCCCTGGGCCAGAAAGTTTTCCAGCAGAATTCTACAGAATATACAAGGAGGAGGTGATACCAATCCTACTGAAAGTATTCCAGGCAATTGAGAAAGAGGGAATTCTCCCCAAACCATTTTATGAAGCTAATATCACACCGATACCCAAACCAGGTAATGAATCAACAAAAAAAGAGAACTACAGGCCAATATACCTAATGAACATAGATGCAAAAATTCTCCACTAGATTCTAGCAAATTAGATCCAACAACACATCTCAAAATCATCCACCATGACCAAGTAGGCTGCATCCCAGGATGCAGGGTTGGTTCAACATCTCCAAGACCATAAATGTAATTAAATACACCAACAAATATAAAAACAAGAACCACATGATTATACCATTAGATGCAGAAAAGGCTTTTGATAAAATCCAGCATCACTTCTTGATAAAAATCCTCAAACACACAGGCACAGAAGAAACATAACTCAAAATAGTAAGTGCCATCTACAATAAACCCACAGCCTGCATATTGCTAAACGAACAGAAACAGGAAACATTTCCCCTGAAAACCGGAATAAGGAAAGGCTGCCCACTCTCACCTCTCTTGTTCAACATTGTGCTGGAAGACCTAGCTAGACCAATTAGACAAGAAGAAGGATATCAGGGTATCCAAATAGGAAATAGGAAGTTAAAATTATCCCTCTTTGCTAATGGTATGATCCTGGACCTCAAAAACCCAAGAAAACCTGTGAAAATTCTACTTGCACTAATAAAGAACTTTGGTAAAGCCCGGGAGTACAAAATAAATGTGCAAGAAGAAAGTTGCATTCTTACGCACCAACAACAAGCAGGCAGGGAACCAAATAAAAAGCACAATCCCATTCACAATAGCTACACACAAAAATGAAATACCTCAGCATCTTTCTAACCAGAGAAGTGAAACTGATTGATTGACTGATTGATTGAATTTAGGTCTCAGTCTGCTACCCAGGCTAGAGTGCAGTAGCATGCTCACAGTCACTGCAGCCTTGACTTGCTGGGCTCAGTAATCCTTCCACCTCAGTCTTCCAAGTAGTTGAAACTACAGGCATGTGCCACCACACCTAGCTAATTTTTTATTTATTGTAGAGATGAGGTGTTGTGAAGTTGCCCAGGCTGGCCTTGAACCTGTGGGCTCAGGCAATTCTGTCACCTCAACCCCCCAAAGTGCTGGCATTATAGGCATAAGCCACCATGACCAACCGTGAAATACCTTTATAATAAAACCTACAAAAACTGCTCAAAGAAGTCCAAGAAGACACAAATAAATGAAAAAATATTCCATACTCATGGATAAGAAGAATCAACATTGTTAAGATAGCCATCCTACCAGAGGCAATCTATAGATTCAGTGTAATACCCATTAAATTAATAACATCATTCTTTGGAGACCTGGAAATGACAATACAGAAATACATATGGAAATATAAATGAACATGAATAGCCAAAATAAACCTTAGCAAAAGAAACAAAGCAGGAAGTATAACACTTCCAAACTTCAAACTTTACTAAAAGACTACAATAATCAAAACAGACTGTTATTGGTACAAGAACAGGCATACAGACCAATTGAACAGGCTAGAGATTACAGAAACAAAACTTCAATTTTTCAACCAATTCGTCTTTGACAAAGCCTCCAACAATAACTACTGGGGAGAGGAGAACCTATTCAGTAAATGATGCTGGGAAAATTGGATGACAAGATGTAGAAGATTGAAACAGGACCCCTACCTATCACCACACACAAAAGTCAACTCTAAATGAATCAAAGACTTAAACATAAAGCCTCAAATTATAGGAACCTTAGAAAACACAGGAGACACCCTTATGAAGACTGGAACAGGCAACCAATTTCTGATCATAACCCCAAGTATCCAAATAAGATAGACAAGTAGGACATCATCAAACTGAAAAGCTTCTGCAAGGCAAAAGAAACCATCATGAGAGCGGGGAGACAGTCCACAGAATGGGAAAACATATTCGCCAACTATGTATCTGACAAAGGCCTAAAATCCAGGAGCTATAAGGAACTCAAATGTGTTGAAAGGATAAAAATAAACAGTCCTTATAAAAAGTGGGCAAAAGACATGAATAGACACTTCTCAAAAGATGATATACAGGCAGCCAACAGACACATGAAAAAGAGCTCAGCCTCACTCATCATCAGAGAAATGCAAATCAAAACCACACTAAGATACCACTTAACCCCAGTAAGAATGGCCATCATTAATAAAGCAAACAACAACAGATGCTGGTGAGGATGCAGAGAAAAGGGAATACTTCTACACTGCTGGTGGAAATGCAAACTAGTACAACCTCTTTGGAAGACAGTGCGGTAATTTCTGAAAGAACTAGAAAATTTCCTTCCATATGATCCAGCAATCCCCCTACTGGGAATATACCTGGAGGGACTCAAATCATTGTACAAAAAAGATACCTGCACACACATGTTTACTGCAGCTCTATTTACAATAGCAAAAACATGGAACCAACTGTGCTGCCAATCAAAACTGGACTGGATAAAAAAATGTGGTATACATACACAATGGAATATTATGCTGCTATAAAGAAGAAACATACGGACTTCGCAACAACTTGGATGGATTTAGAGTCTATCATACTCAGTGATCTATCACAGAAACAAAGAACAGAATATCACATGTTCTCACTCATAAGCGGACCCTGAACAATTACCATAATACCATAAGAAAGGGATTGGTGGCAGAGAGATACCGCAGGGGTGAAGGTGGTAGGACACAACATCTCAAACCAGGCAACGTGAGAGCCAAAGGGAGGCCAAACTTTACCTGTACGATAACCACTTGTATACCTAATCCTGAACTGCCTGCACCCCACAACCTTAAAATTAAAAATAAATACACCATTCTAAAAATACGGATTTCCAAATTAAAAAAAAGAACGGGTGGTCAGAGAAGCTCCCTTTGAGGACGTGACATCTAAGCTGAGAAATGCATGACAACACAGCCAGTCAAGTGAAGATCAGGGTAAAAGAACCCCAGGAAGAGGAAACAGCTGCGCACAGGTCTGGAGTCAAGCAGCAGATGTTTGGATTGTGTGACTGAGGAGTAGTAAACAAGGAGGAGACAGGGAGATGAAGTCAGTACGAATAACTCTGTAATCTATTAGGGGTAAGTAGTTTGCATATATTCCAACTATGAGGGAAATTCATTGGAAGGTTTTAAGCCCAGGATGATAGAATCTGCTTTTTGTTTTAATAGATCATTAGCTGTGGGAAGAATGCACTGTAGTAAATATGAATGGATGCCCTTCCTGTACTCTCCTACTGTCACTGTATTATATTTCTCACAGGAGGAACCAGGAGTTAAGTGAAATCTGACAGAAGTCTTCTTCATGTTTAGCTCCTCCAGAGCTGCTCTTCTGGAGCAGCTTTTTCTCTTCCTTCCTTCCTTTCTTTCCTTCTTCTCTTTTTTTCAGAACTGCGGTCTCACTACATTTCCAAGCTGAATTGCAGTGGGTGTTTACAAGGAAGATCATAGTGAACTATAGCCTTGAACCCTGGGTTCAAACAATCCTCTGTCTTGAGCCTGTGTTTTCTATACCCCAGTGTTATCTGTCAAGCTAAAAATTTCATCTTCTAGGAATCTTCACTGCTGCCCAGGCACAAGCAGGAGAAATGAGCAAGCAGGACTGAAAGAGACCTGACAGTGGAGTTTGCCAAAAGGTCAGATGGAGGCTACTGTATTCAGAAAAAGTGTTCACAGCCAGATGTAGGCTCCAGAAAGAAAGAGTATGTCAATTCCTAGCCTGC
>NW_007261779.1:4935-7120 GCF_000164805.1 Carlito syrichta | reverse complement strand
GACAACATTCATTTTGTTCACCACTATATCCCAACTCCAAGTGCAGTGCCTATCATATTTAGTGCTTATAAATATTTCTTAGATGTCCAGAGCTATGAAGGATGGATTTTATCTCTAAACATCATTTTAAATATTTGGTCATCTCTAAACTTTGCACACTGTTCCATTAACCCAGCGGACTATTCAAGTGCCTGTAACGTACTTCTTAAAAAACAGTTTTAGGTCACAGAAACACTGAACCAAAAAGACAGATAGTTCCCACATTTGTTTTCCTTCCCCAACCGCAAACGGTCTCCCTCATCAGCAACATTCCATGACAATGGGATCCATTTATTACAACTGATGAACCAACTTTGACACATCAACCGAAGTCGAGAGTTTACATTATGCACGGTTCATTTTGTGTGTTGTACATTTTATGTACATACTATGTTAGGTATATTTAACCCTCCAAAAAACAAGAGAAAGAGCTGAAGTATTCTGAGTCAGCTTCATCACCTATAAAATTATTTCTTAATTGCAATCATATATCCTGTGAACTTAATCCAGAATAAGCATTTAGAAGGTTTAATACTACTGTTCCTCATCAGCACAAGACTGCTGTAAAGATTAAGTTAATTAATGTATGTGAAATCCTTCCATGAGTTTTAATAAATATGTAATGCCATGTATCTACACTTATATTATCTTACAAAATAGCTTTGCTGCTCTAAAAATTCCCCCACAACACACTTTTAATATGATTTGGTATCCTGTAGAGCTAGAAGACCTCCTTCCTTTCATTATTCTTCTGTCAGAAAATTCCTGGCTATTTGTTTCTTTTTCTATGAATTTTGTAATCAGCCCAAGTCAGAAAACTTCTACTGAGGTGAAGTTAAATGTATGAATTAACTAAGGAAGACTTGACAGGTTTATGGTGTTGAGTCTTCCACAAAACACTGTAATTGACCTTTTAAAAGATTTCCTGTTGTGAAGAAGGGATTGGAAGAAAAGAAAGAGTAGGTGTAAGACACTAGTTAGGTACTAAATACAGCAGGTCAAATAAGACCTGTGTTAAGGTGCTGATGCACAGATGAAAGATTCAAAACACCCTTGGGAAATAAAGCGAAAGACACTGAATGAGGTATGAGATGGAGGAAGAAAAAGGTCTCAAGAAATAAAAAAAGTTCTTTGCACATATGAGGAAATTTTCAGAACCAGTCACTTAAACATATAAAGGAAGATCTCTCAATGAGATCAGTTAGGAAGTCACAAAGTATGTATGTTCTCTGATTTCAGGAAACAGCACAAACCATCTTTCCATGTAAGACTCCAGGGAGGTATTAGTGGGTTCCTTCACTTAAACAATTACTCACATCTCCTGTGCAACATAGCATAATTTAAGGAACTGGGAGGTGGGGGTTAAGTAAGGAGTGTCACCAACACTAACAGTCTTCTCTGTTATTTTACCTGAGAGCAATGGCCAGAACCTTACTCTGAAAAGAATGAGGCACAGTCACAGAACATCACAGTCATTGGCCCTATCTGCTACTGCAGGTGGTGCAGAGAAGGTTAATGTCTCTAAGAAATGGGTGGCCAGGCCAAGTGTGTGCCGGCAACAGTCAGAGGCACAGACCACAGGATTCGAAGCCCAGGACCAGAAGGGATGAGCTGGAAGGACCATACTCTGGTGACAAGACAGGTTACCTCTCGAGGAAGCAGTCTCTGTCCTTCCTCCTGGTTGAGGACCATCCAGAAAAGTTGCATCCCAGGCCCCAGCCACTGTAAGCATCATGCCATGGGCTCATGTGGACCCTGAGATACTGTTCACCCAAAGCCAAGCTGGCCAAAAGCACCAGTCTGCTGCCCTAAGTCCCAGGGTAAGATCCAAGACCAAAATAACCTTGGCAGAAACCCATGAAGCAGCTAGATAACACCCACTGAATTGCCATCATCAATCTTTTCGTATCTGGAAACAATAGAGAAATTTTTATGGAAAAGAAATGTCAACAAATACTCACCCACTCATCAGCAAAAGAAACAAAGCAGGAAGTATCACATTTCCAGGCTTGAAACATTATTATAAGGTTACAATAATCAAAACATCCTAGTTTTGGAACAAGAATAGGCATATAGACCAATGGAACAGAATAGAGATTCTGAAAGCAAAACCTCTATTCCTCAACCAACTCATCTCAACAAAGCC
>NW_007261779.1:4242-4915 GCF_000164805.1 Carlito syrichta | reverse complement strand
TCAACTGCAAATGAATCAAAGGCCTCAACATAAAACCTCAAACTATAAGATTCTTAGAAAATGCAGGATACGCCATTATGGAAATTGAGATAGGCAATCAATTCGTGATCAAATCACCAGATGCCCATGCCATAACATAGACAAGTGGGTTCTTATCAAACTGAAGAGCTTCTGCAAAGCAAAATAAACCATCAAGGGAGTGGGAAGACAGTCCAAAGAATAGGAAAAAATATTGGTCAACTATGTATCTGACAAAGGCCTACTATCCAGGATCTACAAGGAACTCAAATGTTCTGAAATGAAAAAAACAAACAGCAACATTAAAAATTGGGCAAAAGACATGAATAGAAACTTCTCAAAAGAACATATATGAGCAGCCAACAGACACGTGACAAAATACTCAGTCTTGCTAATCATCAGAGAAATGCAAATCAAAACCACTTTGAAATCCCACCTAACTCCAGTAAGAGTGGTCATGGTAATAAAACAAAAAGAAACAAATACTGGTGAGGATGCGGGGAAAAGTGATGCTTCTACATTGTTGATGAGAGTGCAAACTAGTTCAATCTCTATGAAAAACTGCAGCAATTTCTAAAATAACTAGAAATTGATTTTTCATATGACCCAGCAATTCTCTCTGGGAATATGCCTGGAGAAACTCAAATCACTCTTT
>NW_007261779.1:3063-3897 GCF_000164805.1 Carlito syrichta | reverse complement strand
CTGCCGCCGCAGCAGCCACCACCACCACCAGTAGCACATCACACCACCTGGTCCGGAGGAAATCCACAACTACAGTCCTTGAAGGCCCTTCAGGGAAGATCTGCTGGGATCGCTGCCACCTCTCTGCGACCAAGACGTCCTGTCCACAGTAAGTCTGCTGCCGTCTGCCCTGAGGCAGGCAGCCATCTTGCCATCTTCAGCCTCTGCAGTCCCTGTCCGGCCCCACCCCGTCTGGGGAGAGCAGCTGAGATAGCACCACCTGCTGGCAATTCAAGGTAACAACACCGAAATGGGAGATACAAGCTTGACAAAGACATAGGCTACAGTGGTGTACAGAGAGTGATCTGAACTGTCCTTCACAGCAGACCAAGGGCAACTGACCCTAACTGCAAACTAATTTACCAGCTTGAAAAGAAAACTAGAAATCAGACCTGAAAGGACACTGGACTGAAATGAAATGTCTCAGAGTGTGCTTCATTGATTCTGTTAGTTTAATGACTTAATTCTATTCCTACTGTATTGTTCCTTTTTTTCTTTTCTCCTCTTCCTTTTCTTCTCTTTTCTGCTCTCTGTAAACCATATCTTTGTATAGAGGAACAGCACACTAATAAGGTGGTTGGGTAGCTGGTATGTTAGCATCACTATATGTTTTATTTTTGTCTGTATGAGAGTTGGTTCGTCTGTAGCTGTGGTCTATTGTTTTTATCTGTTTCAGTATAGGCCTCTCTCTCTATTTGTGGGCACACTCGTTTGTTTCCCCCCTTACTCTTCTACTCTCCACCCCCATCTTCAACCCACTGTCTGCTCCATTCTCTCCCCTCTGCTAACCACATT
>NW_007261779.1:2044-3043 GCF_000164805.1 Carlito syrichta | reverse complement strand
TATGATGGGATACTACGCAACCCATAAAGAAAGACACAATTATGGACTTCATAGCAACTTGGATGAATCTGGAGTCTATCATAGCCAGTGATATACAGTAGAAACAAAGAACTGAGTATCACATGTTCTCACTCATAAGTGGTCCCTGAACACCTATTATAATACTACAAAAAGAAATTGGCAGTAGTGGGATACTGCTGGTGGGTTGGGAGTATGTAACATCAATAAGGTACTTGTTCCTAATCCAGGAAAAGTGAGGTCCAATGGGAGGCCCAAAACTTCCCCTGTACCTAAACCATTTATATACCCAATCCTAACTTGTATCTCACATCTTTAAAATAAAATGTTTAAAAAAACACTGCCTTCACAAGTATATAGTATACTGGAATGGAAATTATAGGAATTCTAGGCATCAATAAAACCAAAAAGAGACTATTTAAAAAGTAAAGAAGGCCTCAGGGGTAGAAGAATAGGATATGTTACAACAAGACAAATCCCAGTCATCCTCATGGGTCCAAAATGTAGGAGGCCAGTCTCTCATACAAGACAACACCCTTTTTATAAAAATTCAGGCTTGAGGTCAGGTGAAACTTCATGTGAGTTACAGAATTTGAACTCTACGTCTTTAGACATTGAAGATGTACTTTAGAGTTTAAGATGATGCACACAATAGGCTAGAGCTAAATGGCTAGAACTGTGGAAAAGCAATAGCTGTAGAGGATGGAAACCAGGACAAGTTAAACTATAAATCCGAAAAGATGGTGACGGGGCAACCCAGTCTGTGAAAAACCTCTGCAAAGGAGAACTGCAGTGGGTCTCTGACGCTCGCCCTGAGGGCTAAGGACCCCAACATTGCAGCCTGCTCTTTATACGGAGCTCGGCCGTTGCCACCGCTGGGACATTACAGTGGTCTGGACAGCCACTGCAGCGCAGCTGCTGCCGCTAGGACATCGCACCACCTGGGCCGGAGGCGATCCACAACTTCAGTCCTTGTAGCCC
>NW_007261779.1:0-1168 GCF_000164805.1 Carlito syrichta | reverse complement strand
TATATGTTTTTTTTTTGTATGAGAGTTGGTTCGTCTGTAGCCCGGGTGAATTATTTTTACGTGAAGCAGTATAGGCCTCTGTGGCTATGGGTTTCCCCCCTTACTCCTCTATCTCTCCACCCCCCTCTTCAACCCACTGTCTGCTCCAATCTCTCCCCTCTGCTAACCACATTTTATTTCAGGGAGTAAACCTACAGCTCCACTGCACGGACAGATTCCAAGGCAGTGGGAAGTGGGTTCCAGATTATTCACACATCTGTCAGCAAATACCAGGACCTGCAGATAGATTTTGAATCACAGCTCCCCCCTTAAGTAAATCTCCAAACTGCAAAAAGGACGACCCCCAACCTACAGTGTAACCCCAGAATTGAACAAAGTAAGAGGGCATATATAAAGAATAGGAGATTGAACAAACAGGAGTAAAACCAATTCCTTTACCCCCGAATAACAGAATTAAAGAAGATGGTGACATGGAGAGAAAGAAAAAGTAGGGAGGGTGAAAAACCGCATAAATGAAGAAAAACCAAAAGAAGAATATAGGTCTCACACAGAACCCTGAGAGATCAGACACTGAGAAAACAGATTCTGGAACACAACCAATGAAGAGCCCCCAGAATGACTGGTTACATGCAACAAACCCAGACATCAAGACATTAATGGAGAGAATTTTACAAATTGAGGAGAGACAAGAGGAAAATAGGAAGGAGCTGATGTCAGAAATGACAGCAGTAAAAAATACTGTGATGGAAATGAATAACAGATTAATAAGCATGGAAAGCAGAATCAGCCAAGCAGAAGAAAGAATCTCAGAGCTCGAAGACCAAAACACAGAACTAACCCAAACTGTCAAAAGCATAGAAAAGAAGCTCAAAAAGACAGAACAAAACCTGCAAGAGATGAATGAACACTTCCAGAGACCAAACCTAAGAGTAACTGGGCTTCCTGAGGCAGAGAGAGAAACAGAAGCCACACTGCAAAAACATTTCATGAAATCATTCGAGAAAACTTCCCTCATCTCATCAAGGATGAAAAAAATTCAAACACAAGAGATGCATAGAACCCCTGTAAGACAACAAATGAGAAGATCATCTCCCAGACACATAATAATTTCGCCTAAATAAAGTAGCTATAAAGAAAAAATCCTAAAGGCAGCAAGAGGAAAATGGAA
>NW_007261778.1:0-14195 GCF_000164805.1 Carlito syrichta | reverse complement strand
TTTCCTTACTAGGTTGCCCAGGCTGCTCTCACACCGCCTAACTTGGGTCAACCTCTCAGCCTCGGTCTCCTAAACTTCAGCATTCACAGGTTTTCTATTTGATCAACATCCTGGTCTCTGCCTGCTCTTGAACTCTGGGCCTGAGGCGATCCTCCTGCCAAGGCCCGTCCTCACCCAAAGTTTTCTGGGTTTTCTTGGAGGTCAAGGTGGGGGTTCGCTATGGTGTCCAGCCTTGTCTGGAGCTCCCGAGCTCCAGACATCTTTCTGTCTTGAACTCCCCAAAAGCAGAAGAGACATGCATGAGTTGCCCGGCCATCCCTGCCCCCCTGAAGGTTTGAGAGTCATGCCCTTCCTTTCCCTGAGGTGGCCATGGGAGGAGCAAGAGGGTCCACCCTGAGTAACAAGGTGGTAGGAAGTGTAGGAGCCCTGGCAGATACATGCCCATGCTCCAAGCACTCCCTCAGTGGAGTGCCCAGTGGGCTACACCAGCCACTCTCTCCGGGGTACCATGTCATCTGTGTGGGACCCCAAGAGGTGTGTGGAGGCTTGGTGCAGGGGCTCACAGCTCTCATTCCAGTGCTCTGAAGGCTGAGGCGAGAAAATGGCCTGAGCTGTACTGTTCGAGACCAGCCTGGGCACCTTACCCAGACCACATCTCTACAAGAAATCAAAAAATATGATTCGAGCTTGGTGGTTCAAGCCTTTCGTTCTGGGCACTCGAGAAGCTGCTGCTGGAGGATGACCAGAGCCCATCTGGTGGAGCGTGTGGTGGCTGAAAGTGGGCCCCTGTGCTCCATCCTTGGCAACAGAGTGGGACTTCGAATCAGATTAATACCAACCACCACCATCACAACCACAGGCCTGGTTCAGGGACTCAGACAGGCATCCTGGTTCTTCAGATGTGCAGGTGACTGAATGGCTTGAGCCTACGTGTTTGACACCAGTCTGGGACATGGGGTGAGACCTCGTCTCAGCCAAAGAAAACAAATCCAAGGATAAGTCGGGCATGGTAGCTCATGCCTGTGGTTCCAGCCACTCCTTGGGCTGAGGCGGGAGGATCACCTGAGCTCAGCAGTTGGAGTCCACGGTGTCCCTGAGTGTGCACCTGTGCTAAGGCCTGTGCAACAGAGTGGAATTTCGACTTCAAATAATAATAATCACCACCACTGCCACCACCACCACCCCTGCCACCCAGCACGAGGAGTCACCCTCAGGGATGGGAGGGGAAAAGGCACTTTCCTGACTGTCATTTGCCGGCAGTTTCACAGTTGGCAACTGGGCACATCCATACTGCACCTTCGACCACGTGTCCCAGAAGGCCTGCCTTCACCCTCCATACTTGTGATCTATGGCAAAGACACATGTGAACTCACAGAACAGACTGACCTGAGTTAGGGTGGCCATCATGCATAGAGCGATCAAGGAGTTCTGGCAATGCTGTGGCCAGCACAGGTTCTGGTTGCCTGGTTTGCCTCCTTTGGGTAGGGGGAGGGCCACTTCCTCTCCCAATCACTCCATCATTCCACAACCAGGCGGACCTTTCCCTGGGGAACCATTGGTGCCTGAGGTGACACATGTTGGTGGTGTTTTTTTTTGTCGCCAGAATCTCCATGGACTGGACTGGGGATCATGGGTTGGCACAATCATGGCTTCTGGGGCTTCGACCTGTGGGGCTGAGGCGGTCCACCCGCTTGGCCCCTGAGCAGCTTGGACTCTAGGGACCACAACGCCTGACTCGATTTTGGGGCCTTCTCTCTGGGATGAGGTCTGGCCAAGCTGCCTGGGCTGGTCTGAAACTGGGGAGTCAGACAGCCTCCCACCTCGGGCTCCAAGGGCTCGGAGCTGACAACCATGAGCCATGGTACTCAGCCTGTACTTGCATGTGCTGTCAGTGGGGGCGATGCAAAGGCACACCCTGGGATGGAGGACATCGCATCCCGTGTATCTGGGATTGTATGCACCACCATAGGCGACTCTAGTGCTTGCGTTCTGGGGAGCGACAAGGTCTTGCTCCTTGGCTCAGTCTGGTATTGAACTCTCGGCCTGCAGAAGTTCCCCACCTCCGTCTCCCAAATCCAAAGCCCGATTGTCTGCTGATCCACCGTCTTTTGGGAATTCTAGGCCCAAGCCTGGAGCCTCCTTCCCAAATGATCTCTATCTGGTCACGATGATCCCAACTCCATACAAATCTATGATCTTTTATTTCTTTTTTTTTTGAGTCGGAATCTCACTCCTTTGCCCAGGCTTTAGGGTGGGGGCCCATTCCCGTGTACCACAGTCTCGGGCTTCTAGTCTGCAGGTGAGCCTTTCACTGGCCTTCCAAGGAACCGAAACAACAGGTGCATGCCACCATGTCCAGCTCATTTGGGATGGAAGGTTGAGACGAGGTCTAGCCAAGTTGCCTGGGTGGTTTTTAGCCCATGGATTCAGGCCGGCTGCTGGCCTGGTCTCCCAAAGCGCTGGCATGATGAGTCTGAGCCCCTGAGCCTGGCCTCCATCCTTCATCAAAAATGAACCAGAAGGCCTGGCAAGGCAGCCCACACCTGGATTCCCAGCGTTCTGGGAGGCCGAGGCAGGAGGATGGCTGGAGCCCAGGATCCCAAGGCTAGCCCGGGCCACACAGGGAGACCCCATCTCCTCACCCATCTAACAGGGGGTCTGGGGTCGTGGTGCCCCATAGTACCAGATACTCCTGAGGCTGAGGCAGGAGGATAAATGTAGCCCATGATTTTGAGCATGACAATGAACAATGGTCATGACCATGGGCATCAGACTGGTCCTTAGAACCAGAACCTATCTCAAAAATCATCAGAAATTTGCACAGATTCTAAACTGCACTTGGTGTGTTCACATGGTGACTAACTTTATATCAGGAAAAATTGGATTGCCAGAAGAAGAAATGTCCCCAGGTGAGGGATTTGTCTCTGGCCTTTCTTGGCTGAGGGTCCTCATTGCCGAGTCATAGGGTTGGCCTGCCTGGGGCACATTTCTCACCATGGAGAAGAGAGCTGGCAGGAACCCTTCCAGGGAACCTTGAACTCCTGGACTAAAGCAGGGGGAGCTACTGGGGGGTGGGCTAGGGCTGGAAGGTGCCTAGCTCTGGGGACCCCCACACTGAGGGCAGAAGGTTTGCAGGAGAATGGATTTCTTCCTTTCTTCTTTCTTCTTTCTTTCTTTCTTTCTTTCTTTCTTTCTTTCTTTCTTTCTTTCTATCTTTTCCTTCCTTACTAGGTTGCTCAGGCTGCTCTCAAACTGAAAAACAAGGGCCTTCCTCTCAGCCTGGGCCTCCCAAACTGCTGCAATCACCAGCTCTCCATTTTGTCGACATCCTGGTGTTCCCACCGGGTCTTTAACTCTGTGCCAGAGGCGATCCAATGGCGAGGCCTGACATCACCCAAGGTTTTGTGGGTTTTCCTTGGGGTCGAGATCGGGGCTTGTTATGGTGTCAAGCCTGGTCTCGAGTTCCCGGACTCTGGCCATATTCCCTTCTCAGCCTCCCTGCCAAGGAGTCAGAGGTGAATCGCCCAGCTTCTATTGTTCCCCCAAATGTATGAAAGTCTCAACCTTCCATTCCCTGAGATGGTCCTTGGGAGAAGTGAGCAGGTCCACCCTGGGGAATAAGGCAGGAGGAGGGGTGGGTGCCCTGGTGGAGTCGCACCTCTGCACCAGGTGCTCCCCCCTAGGAGGGCACAGCTGGCGATGCCAGTTGCCCTCTCTGGGGTCCCGGGCCAGTGGAAAGGTCTGGCCTCTCAGTGGGGATCTGAGGGGAGTGTGGAGGCCTGGCGTGGGGGCTCATGCCTGTCATCTGGCCCTCTGGGATGCTGAGGCAAGAGGATGGCCAGAGCCCCCAGGTTTGAGAGTAGCCCAAGCACCTTGATGAGACCTCATCTCTATATGAATCCAAAAATTGAGCTTAGCATGGTGGCACACACCTGTCCTTCCAGGCACTAGGGAGGTCGAAGCAGGAAGATTACCAGAGCCCAGCCAGTGGAGGCTGCAGTGTCTGAGAGTGGGCCTCTGTGCTCTGGCCTGGGCAAAGAGGAGGACTCCAACTCATAATAATAATACCTACCACCACCACCACCACCACAAACACCTGTCTGGCTCAGAGGCTCAGCCTGGCATCCCAGTCCTTCAGAGGACTAGGGGTGTGGATGGCCTGAGCCTGCAGCTTTGACACCAGCCCTGGACGCAGGGAGAGATCTTGTCTTGGTCATAAAAAATAAATCCAAAGATTAGCCAGACATGCTTGTACAGGCCTGTGATTCCAGTCCCTTGGGGGGTGGAGGAGGGAGGATCATTGTCACAAATTTTAGGGAAGACAGACAGTGTTTCATCTCCGTTAGAACAATGATCAAAACAAAATAAACACTTAAGAGTTTGAAGGCCAAACTGTATGTAACGTAAAGTATAAAAAAGACCTTCAAAAGAAAAATAAATAGGCAACTGTCCTGCATAACACCAGAGTCAGTGTCCACGTTTTCTCCTTTGCCGACACTGTTCCTCCTTCAGAAAATCCTGACCTGCTGGAGTTGGACTCTGACAAGTGGAGCCCTAACAGGAACCTGAAAGTTAAGCCTTTCTTTAATTGGAACAGATAAAACCTTGCCTAGGGTGCTGCAGATCCCTCGGTAGTGCAAAGCTAGGAAGGATAAGCAGTTTTAGAGCCGTGATAGGCACATGGGTCAGAGTGAATCTAAAGAAAAAATTGTTCATAAGTATTTTGATACATATACTTTCTAAAGGAGAAATTAAAATTTCCTCTACATGATTATCTTGTTTTCTTCATTTTGTGCAAGACCAGTGCCCCTGGTTCCATGAAGAAGGCATCATTAATTTAGAAACATGGACAAAGTTTGGGGAAAAATTGAAACTGTATTACACTCTCCATGGTACAAAACGAGTGCCTGTAGATACTTTTGCATTGTGGAATTTAATTAGAGATGTCTTAGATTCACAACAAGACATTTATAAAATGACCATTAAAGTAAAAGAGGAACGAGGTGAAAGAATTCCCATACTAATCCCTGTTCCTTGCCAGGCAATGTTAGCCACTGCCCCTATTAATGATGATCCTCTACCCCCTTAGGATAAGGAAAGTTAAAAGAAGAATAAGCTAGGTATCATGAAGAAATATATCCAGATAATTTATATTTGCACCTCAGTGCCAAAAGACCTCTGGCAAGAGGTGCCAGGAGGGGAGGGATTGTTATTTGTGACCATCTTGATTTAAGAGGAGAAAATTGTCTTTCTATACTGATTCCTGTTATATAAAAGGGCTGTTGTCTCATATTAAAAAAGCGACCATTCCTGTTAATAAGGCAACTATTCTTGATTTACTTATCCAATTACATCAACTAATAATTTTTAGAAACCAACCATTTTTCATAGGTTATATTAGATTTCACTCAGGATTTCCTGGAACTCTACATCAAGGTAATCAATTAGCGGATGCCATGACATAATCGGTCATGTGCCTTCTCCTTGTAGGTTCTTTAGTCAATCAAGCTCAGCAATCCCATAAAATTCATCACCAAAATGCTGCAGGTTTAAGGCATCAGTTTCACATTTCAAGAGAAAGGCTAGACAAATCATAAAAAATTGTACTTCGTGTCCTACTTCTAATAACTCCCTTCGCTCCAGAGTTAATCCCTGCAGATTAAACCCTAATGTTTTGTGGTAAATGTATGTTACTCATTTCATTTCCAAAGATTTGGGAAATTGTCATTTCTACATGTGACAGTAGATACATTTTCTCGTGTAATTTTAGCCTCACTCAGAAATGGGTAAGCCTATAAAGATTTAGTTCAATATTAATTCTCCTCTTTTTTTTTTTTACAGCTGGGTATTCCTAAACAATTAAAAACTGATAATGCTCCTGCTTATGCATCAAAAGTTTTTCAGTCGTTTTGTACCCAGTTTGGCATCTCACATTCTACAGGAATTCCGTATAATCCTCAAGGTAAAGCTATGGTAGAGAGAGCCCATCAGACGTTAAAAAATCAAATAATTAAATTGCAGGAAGGGGAATTTAAATATAATTCTTCCCATCATATCGTAAATCATGCTATGTTTGTAATTAATCATCTCAATTTGGACTTTCAAGCACATTCAGCTATGATGTCATTGGAGTCCTGAGAAATCTGTTTAAAACAATCATAAAATGGAAAAAATCTTCTTACAGGTCGATTAAGGGGTCCGATGATCTTTTAACATGCGGGACAGAATATGCTTGTGTTTTTCCCCAGGGCTTACCCTAACTTAATTTGGTACAGGATTGTCTAATTAGACATGTCCAGCACCCCACCTCTGGTGAGTTACAGCCAGACGAGACATAAAGCACACCATCAGTCTGAGTAGAATGCAGATGAGAAAGAGAAGGTGTTTGTGCCAAAGTTGAATCATCTCACCATTCAACAACCACTTCCACCTCCACCCACTCGACTGAAGACATCTCATCATTCGTTGTCTACCCCTCCTCAATCCAGACATTACCATCAAGCTGTTTCGACTACACAGTGTAGACAGCCCACATGGGTGCAAATCAAGGCACTCATCCACGATGCCAAGGATCTGGTTCACGCTCAAAAGCACTTCTCTCACTCCCTCTTGTTTTTGTTGCTATACTGGCTATTATAGGGTGACAGGTGTGTTGTATTTATTCCGAAAAATCTTATTGTGCTTATATCCCAAAACCTCCAGTGTTCCAGCCTGTTACATGGGATGCTAAGTTTATTACTGTTTTAACTAATCATTCCTCTTTCTTAGGAGTCCCCACTCCTTTTTCATCACAAGTCAGAAATGTTATTAATCATATTTTTTCTTTTTCAAGTTGTTCTGCTACTTCTCCCATATGTTTTAGTTTACCTAAAAAATCAGAACGGTTCCTTGATACGTTTAAACTCACGTATAAAAGCTATGGTAACTGGTAGCCTCTCTAATCTTTCAAGAAAGGCAAATGACAGATAATATGTTTCTTAAATTGTTGATGCCTGGGGACTCCTACCCTAAATTAGAAACCAGGGCTTGGGAGGAATGACTGAACCCCGCAGATTGAGGCCCCAGGGGCCACAATCATGCTGCCATGCCCCATCCTGGCTGACGGAGACTGTGGTGACAAAAAAAGATGAATCACAATGGGCATCCATGTCTCCCCAGGGAATGGTCCGTGTGGGCAGAGGACAATGGAGTGATTGGGAGAGTAAGAGGCGCTCCCCCCACCCAAGGGTGGCAGACAGGCCGACCATAACCTGGACTTCCCTCGGCATTGCCATTGCACCTTGATCACTCTGTGCCCGATGGCCACTCTTGTTCGGGTCCCTCTGTTCCATGAGCTCACATGCATCTTTGCCATGGGGCATGAGTGTGGAGGGTGGAGGCCAGCCTTCTGGGGCACGTGGCCAAAGGCACAGGAATGACATGCCTGGTGGCCACCTTTGAAACATCCCACGAACGACAGGCCGGAAAGCAACTTTTCCTCTACCATCCCTGAGGGTGACTCCTCGCTATGGGTGTCAGGGGTTGTGGTGGTGGTGGTGGTAGTGTTTATTATTATTTGAAGTCGGAATCCCTCTTTGTCACCCAGGCCGGAGGCCAGGGGCATGCTCACAGCCACCGCACACTCCACCTTCCACGTTCAGGTGATCCTCTTGCCTCGGATCCCTGAGTGACTGAAATCACAGACGTGCACCACCACGCCCAGCTAATCTTTGGATGTATTATTGATGACCAAGATGAGGTCTCACCCTGTGTCCTGGCTGATGTCGAACCTGCAGGCTCAGGCCACTTAAACACCTGGATCTCTGTAGGGCTGGTATGTCAGGCTGAGACTCTGAGTCCTGCCTGTGTTTGTGGTAGTGGTGGGGGGTAGTATTAATTTTCTCGCACAGAAACCCACTCTGTTGCCCAGGCTGGAGTGCGGGGGCCTGCTCTCTGACAGCATGGCCTCCACCTGAGTGTCATTGGCAATCCTTCACCTGTGGCCTCCCGAGTGGCCGGAATGACAGGCATGCGCCACCACGCTCAGCACGTTTTTTGTCTTCTTGTAGAGATGAGGTCTTGACAAGGTGCCTATGCTGGTTTAGAACCCTGGTCTAAGTCCTTCCACTTGCATTGGCCTCCCAGCATTCCAGGATGAGGGCATGAGCCACTGCACCTGGCCTACACACTTTTCTCAGGGCCCCACCACAAGGCCCACTCCTTTCTGACAACCCGGGACACCAGAGAGGTGAGCTGGAGGTGCCTGCCAAGCCCTCCCATGGGAGAGCCCCTGGCACAGGGGCGTGTCTTCACCTGGGTGCCAACACTCCACCGGCCTTATTCCCTAGGGTCAATCCCCTCCTGCCTCCCAGGGACCACCACAGGGAAAGGGAGGGCTTGAATCTCAAATCTACAGGGGGGTGGTGACTGCCTGGTGACTCAATCCTGTCTCCTCAGCATTTGGGGAGGCCGAGACAGGAAGATGGCTGGAGCCCGGGAGCTCAAGACCAGTCTGGAAACCATAGCAATCCCCCAACTCGACCCCATGCCAAACCCAGAAGACCTTGGTTGAGGGTAGTCCTCGGCAGGAGGATTGCCTGTGGCCCAGAGTTCGAGAAAAGGCAGGAAGACCAGGGTTTGGACCAAATGGAAAGCATGTGTTCACAGCAGTTTGAGATGCCCAACCTGAGAGGATGGCCCGAGTTGTGTGATTTGAGAACACCCTGAGCAACCTAGTGAGGAAAGAAAAGAAAGAAAGAGGAAGAAAGAAAGAATGAAAGAAAGGAAGAAAGAAGAAGGAAGGAAGGAAGAAAGAAAGAAAGAAAGAAAGAAAGAAAGAAAGAAAGAAAGAAAGAAAGAAAGAAAGAAAGAAGTATTCCCGAGGCTCCCGGACCGAGTTCTTGCCAACTCTCCTCACCGAGGTGAGAAATGTGCCCCAGGGAGGCCGACCCTCAGAATCGGCAACAAGGGCCTTCTGCCAAGAAAGGACAGGAACACATCCCTCACCGAGGGATATTTTTTCCACCCAATCCCATTTTTTTTGCTCTAAAACCAGTCGCCCTGTGAACACACCACATGCAGTTGAGAATCTGTGTACGATTCTGATATTTTTGGAGATAGGGTCGGCCTCTGTGGCCCTGGCTGTAGCCCAGGGACACATCAGTCCTTCACAGTCAACCTCAAAATCGTGTGCTCCAGCGATCCTCCCACCTCAGCCTCCAGATTGGCCTGAACGACAGGCACCTCAATCTCAGACCCACTATTTGGATGGGTGCTAGATGGGATCTCCCTGCGTAGCCTGGGCTGGCCTTGGGCTCCAGCCATTCTCCAGACTCAGCCTCCCAGAGCACTGAGATTCCAGGCGTGGGCCACCACACCAGGCCTTCTGGTTCATTTTCAATGAAGGAATGAGGCAGGGATTGGGGGTTCAGTCTCATCATCCAGCACTTTTGGTGGCTGAGGCCAGCGGCCAGCCTGAACTTGTGAGTCATGATCCGAAGGGCAACTGGGCAAGACCTGGTCTCTACCTTCCATCTCAAATGAACCTGGCATGGTGGCATGTGCTTGTAGATCTGGCTCTTCGGAAGGCTGGGTCAGGCTTGTCAGAGCCGAGTGGGTCGAGGCTGCAGTGGCCAGGAGTGAGCCCCCACCCTCAAGCCTGGGCAATGGAGTGAGTCTCCGACTCAAAAAAGAAGGAAAAAAGGAAAAAAAAGAAGAGCATCCATTTGTGTTTGGAGTTGGGTTTACTGTGAACAGACAGAGATCATTTGGGATGGAGGCCACAGGCTTGGGCCTAGAGTTACTGAAGATGATTGATCAGCAGTTGATCAGACTGTGGCTTTGGGAGGCTGAGGTGGGGGACCACTGGAGCCTGGGGGTTTCAGACCAGCCTGGGCCACGTTGGGAAACCTCGTCACATCCCAGAATGCAAACACTGGAGTCACGCATGGTTGCACACGTGGTCCTGCTTACACGGGATGCAGTGGCCTCCCTCCAAGGGTGTTCCTTTGCATCACCCCAGCCGACACAACGTGCGAGTCTAAGGTGGGCACCGTCGATCATGTCCTTCAGCCTTGCACCCAGGGAGGCCGAGGCGGGAGGCTGCCTGAGCCCAGGGTTTGGAGATCAGCCCAGGGTTTGGAGATCAGCCCTTATACCTTAATTCGGTATAAGGTCCCCAAAATCAGGTCAGGTGTGATGGCCACATAGTCCTGGCTACTCAGTGGCCGAGGTGGGAGGACCACCTAAACCCAGAGGTTGAGGCCCCAGGAGTGATGATCATGCCCCTATGCCCCAGCCTGACACAAGGAGACTCTGGCAACACAAAAGACGCCTCCCACATGCATCACGGTGGGCGTCCATGGCCCCCCAAGGAAAAGTGTGCATGGGCAGGGGACAATGTTGTGATCGGGAGAGGAAGGGCCCCTCCCCACGCCCAAAGGTGGAAGACAGGGTAACCAGAACCAGGACTGGCAGTGGCGTTGCCGGACCTCATCGATGGCTGCCCTAGCTCAGGGCCTTCTGTTCTATGAGCTTACACACGTCTTTTCTGTGGGGCACAAATGTGGAGGGTGGAGGCAGATCTTCTTGGGCACGTGGCCAAAGATGTGGGATGAACGTGCCCAGTGACCACCTTTGAAATCTCCTGTGAATGACAGACCAGTAATTGCATTTTTCTCTCCCACCCCTGAGGGTGACACCTCATGCTGGGTGGTAGGGTTGGTGGTGGTGGTGGTGGTGTGTGGTGGTGCTGATTATTATTATTTGGGTCGAATTCCTATCTGTTAGACTTGAGCACAGGGGCACACTCACAGTCACCGTGGACTCCACTGGCCACGCTCAAGCAATCCTTACCTCCGTATTCAGAGTTGCTGGAACCACAGGTTTGCACCACCACACACAGCTAATCTTTGTATTTATTTTTGATGGCCGATATGAGGTCTCACACCGTGTCCCAGGATGGTGTCAAACCCGCAGCTCCTGCTGTCCACTCGCCTGGGCCTCTGAAGGGCCAGGATGACTGGCTGTGCCCCTGAGCCTGGCCTGTAGTTGTGGTGGTGGTGGTTGGTATTACTATTCTGAGTCGGAGTCCTGCTATGTTGCCCAGGCCATAGCACTGAGGCCCAATCTTGGCCACTGTGGCCTACACCGGCTGGGCTCCAGCTATCCTCCTGAGATCATAGACTTTCCGTTTGGTCAACATCTTGGTCTCCTGCCTGGTCTTAAACTCTGATCCTGAGGTGATCCACCTGCTGAGGCCTGCCCTCATCAAAGTTTTCCTGGGTTTGGCTAGGGGTCAAGATGGGGTCTTGCTATGGTGTCCAGCCTGGTCTCAGCTCCTGGGCTATGGCCATCTTTCCATCTTGGCCTTCCCAAGTGCAGAGGAGACAGGCATGAGTCGCCCAACTGCCACCCCCTATGGTTTGAGAGTAACACCCTCCCTGTCCCTGAGGCAGACCCTGTGAGGAGCAAGCAGGTCCACACTGGGAATCGAGGCAGGTGGAGGTGTGGACACCCCAGGGGAGATATGCACCTGTGCCAGGTGCTCCCCTGGGCTGGGCTTGATGGGTGACTCCGGCTGCCCTCTCAGGGGCCCCAGGTTGTCTGAAGGGAGAGAGCCTCATGGTGGGACCCCGAGAGTGTGTGAAGGCTGGGAGTGGGGTCTTACATCTGTCACGCTGGCACTTTGGGAGGCTAAGGCAAGAGGATGACCTGAGCTCCCAGGTTCAATACCAGCCTGGAAACCTTGGCAAGACCTCATCTCTACAAGTAGCCAAAAAATGAGCCGAGCATGGTGGCACACGCCTGTCATTCAAGCCACTCTTGGGACCATGGTGGAAGGATGGTTGGAGCCCAGTAAGTGGAGGCCATGGTGGTTGAGAGTGGTGCCCTGCACTATGACCTGAGCAATAAAGCGAGGCTCCGACTCAGAACAATAATATCACCAACCACCATCACCACACCCACAGGCCAGGCTCAGGTGCTCAACCTGGCATCCCGGCCCTTCAGAAGCTGAGGTGAGTGGATGGCCAGAGCCCATGGGTTCAAGACCAGCCCAAGACACTGGGTGAGACTTCGTTTCACACCTCAAAATAAATCCAATGATTAGCTGGGCATGGTGGCACAAGCCTGTGGCTCCAGCCACTCGGGTGGCCAAGGCAAAAGTATGGCCTGAGCCCAGCAGGTGGAGTCCATGGTGGCTGTGAGTCTGCCCCTGCACTCAGGCCTGGGTGACAGAGCATGATTCTGACTCCAAATAGTAATCACTAGCACTGCCACCACCACCACTCCTGCCACCAAGTGTGAGGAGTCATACTCAGGGATGGGAGAGAACAGGCAGTATCCCACCTGTCATTTGCAGGAGTTTTTAAAGGTTGCCATCAGGCATGTCCATCCTGCACCTTCATGCACGTGTCCCAGGAGGCCGGCCTCCACACTCCATATTCATGCCCAATGGCAAAGATGCGTGTGAAATCAGAACAGACAGCCCCGAGTTAGGATGGCTGTCGGGCACAGAATGATCAAAGTGGTCCGGCAATGCTGTTGCTAGCCCAGGGTCTGGTTGGCTGGTCTGCCACATCAGGCATGGGGAGGGCCCCTTCCTCTCCCAATCACTCCATCATCGTCCACCCAAGCAGACTATTCACTGGGGATCCGTGGATGCCTGTCATGACACATGTGGGAGGCGTCTTTTGGTCACTGGATTCTCCAGTGGCCAGGATGGGGCACGGCAGCATAATCGTGGCTCCTGGGGCCTCAGCCTGTGTGCCTCAGGCGGTCCTCCTGCCTCAGACCTTGATCAACCAGGACTCCGAGGGCCACCACAACTGTTTCAATTTGGAGACCTCTCATCAAGACGAGGTCTGTCCATGTTTCCTGGTCTGGTCTACGACCCCTGGTCTCAGGCTGCCTCATACCTCAGCCCCCAGGGCATGGCACTGACGGCCATGAGCCATAGAGACCGGCCTGGACTTACATGTTCTGTCGGTGTCAGCGATGCAAAGGAACACCCCAGAACAAAGTCCACTGAATCCCGTGTATCCGGGACTACAAAGACTACCACGCACAACTCCTGTGTTTGTGTTCTGGGGAGCGACGAGTTCTCGCTATGTGGCCCAGTCTGGTCTCAAAATCCCAGGCTTCAGCAGTCCCCCACTTTGGCCTACCAAAGCCTCAACCCAATTTTCTGCTGATCCACCATCTTTCAGGAACTCTAGGCCCACGCCTGGGGCCTCCTTCTCAAAAGATCTCTGTCTGTTCATGATGATCCCAACTCTATAAACAAATGTATGCTCTTCTTTTTTATCCTTTTTTCCTTTTTTTCTTTGAGTCGGAGTCTCACTCTGATGCCCAGGCTGGGGGGTGGTGGCTCGCTCCCAGCCATCACAACCTTGGCCCGCTGGGCTCCAGCGAGCCTTTCCCTGACCTCCAAGAAGCAGAAACTACAGGTGAGTTCCACCATGCCCAGCTCATTTGGGATGAGTGGTAGAGATGTGGTCTCGGTGAGGTGCCCGGGAGTATCTCCACTAGCAGGCTTGAGCTGGTCGGTGGTGCCAACCTCCTAAAGGGCTGGGATTACTAGGCTAATGCCCTGAGCCAGGCTTCGACCTTTTGTAAAAAAATAATAGAAGGCCTGGCACAGCAGCCGATGCCTGGAATCCCAGCGTTCTGAGAGGTCAAGTGGGGAGGATGTCTGGAGCCCAGGAGCCAAGGCCAGCATTGTGCAATTCATAGAGACCCCATCTCTGTACCTATCCAAACAGTGGGTTTGGGGTCGAAGTGCCCATTTTCCGGCCATTCCACAGGCTGAGATAGGAGGATCACCAGAGACCAAGTTTTCGAGGCTGGAGATGAACAACGGTCATGTCCCTGGACCCAAACCTAGGTCACAGAGACAGAGCCTATCTTAAAAAACATCAGAATCGAACACATATTCTGAACTGCATGAGGGGTGTTCACAGGGCGACTGGCTTTAGAGCCATGAAAATGAGATTCAGGGGGAATAATTGTCCCAGGGTGGGGGATGTGTCCCTAGCCTTTCTTGGCGGACGGTCCTTGTTTCCAAGTCTGATGGTTGGCCTGCCTGGGGCACATTTCTCACTTCAGAAAGGTTAGCCGGCAAGAACCTGGCCAAGGAACCTCGGGAACTCCCACATCAAAGCTGGGGCAGCCATTTGGAGGGTTGGGACCTGAATGTCTCGAGCTTGGGTGCCCTC
>NW_007261777.1:4383-8330 GCF_000164805.1 Carlito syrichta | reverse complement strand
CAAAGACATGCCCAGGCAACTCGGCGAGACCTCATCTCTACCCTTCATCCCAAATGAGCCGGGCATGTGGTGTGCACCTGTAATTCTTTCTCCTCAGAAAGCCAGGCATGATGGCTCACCAGAGCCTGGAAGGCCAAGGCTGCGGTGGCCGGACATGAGCCACCGGCCTCCAGTCTGGGCGACAGAGTGAGATTCCAATTCAAAAAAAAGAAAGAAGAGCATCCATTTGTTTATGGAGTTGAGATCATCATGAACAGACGGAGATCATCGGGGAAGGGGCCACAGCCTTGGGCATAGAGTTCCTGAAAGAGAGTGGATCAGCAGACCTATTGGGCTGCGGCTTTGGGAGCCTAGGCAGGGGAATGCTGGACCCCGGGAATTTGAGACCAACCTAGGACACATTGTAAGACCTTGTCGCTCCCTAGAATGCAAACCCTTGTGTCACGTTTGATGGTGCCCATGTTCCCAGGTACTCAGAATACAGTGACCTCTGTCCTGGGGCATGCCTTTGCATCATCCTCAATGACAGAATGTGCTAGTTCATGCCATGCTCCGTGACTCACAGACATCAACTCTCGGCCCTGAGAGGCTGAGGTGGGAGGATGTCTGAGGTCTGGGGTCAGAGACCAGCCCGTGTGATGTGACCAGGCCCTCGTCTCAGTAATAGGACCCCAAAATCATGTCGAGCAGGGTGGCCATGGAGTCTAGGCTGCTCAGGGGCTGAGGCAAGAGGGCCCCCTGAGCCCCACAGGTCGAGACCCCAGTAGCCATGATCAGGGTGCCACACCCTAGCCCAGCTGACAGAGACTCCAGTGACAAAAATGATGCCTCCGACGTGCATCACGATGGGCATCCACGGCTACCCAGGGAAAGGTCCACCTTGGCATGGTACAATGGAGTTATCAGGAGAGGAAGGGACTCTTCTCTCACCTGAAGATGGCAGACAGGGCGACCAGAATGTGGGCTGGCCGCAGTGTTGCTGGACTCCCTTGATCACTTTGTGCCCCACCACCACCCTACATCTAGTCAGTCTGTTCCACGAGCTCACAGGCGTGATTCTCATGGGGCACAAGTGTGTATGGTGTAGGCAGGCCTTCTGTGCCATGTCGACAAAGGCACAGGACAAATGAACCCTGTGGATACCTTTGAAAACTCCCATGAACAACAGTCCAAAAACTGGCTGTTTGTCCCCCATCCCTGAGGGTGAATCCCTGTGCTGTATTGCAGGGGTTGTGATGGTGAGTATTATTATTTGTTGTCAGAATCCCAGTGTGTCACACAGGCTGGAGACCAGGGCCATGCACACGGCCACCACGATTACACCTGCCTGGCTCAAACGATGCTCCCACATGGTACCCTGAGTGGTCAGAATGACAAGCATGAGCCAACATGCTTGGCTCATTTTTTGACTTCTTTTAGAGATGAGGTCTCGCCAAGGTGCCCAAGCTCGTCTCGAACACAGGTGCTCAGGGCATCCTCTCGCCTCGAACTCCCAGAGTGTGGGGAATACAGGTGTGAGCCACCATGACCAGCCTCCACACCCTTCTCAGTGTTCCACAGTGAGATCCTCTCCATCCAATGACCCAGGACCCCAGAGATGTTGACCGTAGTGGCCTGCCAAGGCCTCCCTGAGGGGAGAACCTGGTACAGAGGCATAATTCCCTGGGGCACCCACTCCTCCTCCCGCCTGGTTCCCCATGGTGGACACACTCGCTCCTCCCAGGGGACACCTCTGGGAAAGGGAGGACATCGCTCTCAAACCTTTGGGAGGTGGGGGTAGCTGGGTAACTCATGCCTGTCTCCTCGGCACTCAGGGAGGCTGAGATGGGAAAATGGCCAGATCCTGAGAGCTCGATACCAGGATGGACACATAGCAAGCACCCACCTCAACCTCAGGCAAAACCCAGAAAACCTTGGGTGAGGGCAGGCCTCAGTGGGAGGATCCTCTCCATTCCAGATTCAAGACCAGGCTGGAAGACAAGGATGTCGACCCAATGTCAAGCCTGTGATCACAGCAGTTTGGGAGGCCTGGGCCGAGAGGATGACCAATTGTTGGTATGAAAGCAGCCTGGGAAACCTAATGAGGAAAGAAAAGAAAGTAAAAAAGAAAGAAAGAAAGGAAAGAAAGAAAGATATCCATTCTCCTGCAAAGATTCAGCTTTCAGTTCTTCCCACCTGCCCCCCACATGTGAGGGTCCAGCAAGCTCAGCACCTTCAAGCCCAACCTCCCCTAAGGGCTGCCGCCAGTTTAGTGCAGGAGTTCCTGTGTCTCCCTGGCCGGATTCCTGCCAGCACTCCTCTCCGAGGTGAGAAATGTGTTCCAGGCATGGGATGCACATGCCTGGGGGCCAGCTTTGAAACTTCCTGCAAACAATTGGCAGGAAAGTGTCTTTTTCTCGCCCATCCCTGAAGGTGACTCCATGCACTGGGTGGCAGGTGTGGCGGTGATGGTGGTGGTGGTGATTATTATTATTTGGAGTCAGACTACCCCTCTGTTGCCCAGGCTGAGCACAGGAGCATGCTCACAGTCATTGCAGACTTCACCTGCTGGACTCTGGTGATCCTCCTGCCTCAGTCCCACTAGTGGCTAGAAGGACAAGCCTGCACCACAACACCCGTATAATCTTTGGATTTATTTTGGATGGCCGAGACGAATTCTTGCCCAGTGTCCCAGGTTGATCTTGAAACTGCAGGCTAAGGCTGCCCACTTGCGTCTGCCTCCGAACAGCCGGATGACAGGCTGAGTCCCTGGGCCCAGGCTGTGGTTGTGGTGGTGGTGGTTGGTACTATTATTCTGATTCGAAGACACATATGTAGACTTTGAACAGGCCAGAGCACAGTGGCCTGATCTCAGCCACCATGGCCTCTTCCCAATGGGCTCAGGTGATCCTCCCGCTGCAGCCTCCCGAGTAGCCAGAATGACAGGTGTGCAGCACCACGCTTGGCTCATTTTGTTGGTTTCTTGTAGAGACGTTGTCTCACCAATGTGCCTGGACTGGTCTCAAACCCAGAGGCTCAGGCCATCCTCTCAACTCAGCCTTCCATAGCGTTGGGGTAACAGGTGGGAGCCCCCCTTGCCTTGCCTTCAAAGAACTCTCAGGGCCCCACTGAGAGGCCCACTCCCTTCAGACGACCTGGGACTCGGGAGTGATCAGCCAGAGTCACCCGCAGAGACCTCCAAGAGGGAATGCCTGAGGCAGGTGTGTATCTCTGTCAGAGCATCCACCTCTCTGCCCACCCCGTTCCCCAGGTTTCACTCGATTGCTCCTCCCAGGGGCCCCCTAAGGGAAAGAACTGTGAGACTCTCAAGCTGTCAGGAGGGAGTGACCTGGTGACTCACGCCAGTCTCCTTGGCACTCAGGGAGGCCAAAATGGGAAAATGGCTGAAGCCTGGGGGCCAAGATTGGACTGGAGACCAGAGCAAGCCCCAACCTCGACCCCAAGCAAAACCCAGAAAACCTGGGGTGAGGGCAGACCTAAGTGAGAGGATAGCCTCAGACCCAGATTTCAAGACCAGGAAGGAAGACCAGGATGTCGACAAAATGGAAAACCTGTGATTGCAACAGCTTGGGAGGCCCAAGCCAACAGGATGACCCGAGTTGGGGGGTTTGAGAGCAGCCTGGGCAACCTAGTGAGGATAGGAAAGAAAGAAAGAAAGAAAGAAAGAAAGAAAGAAAGAAAGAAAGAAAGAAAGAAAGAAAGAAAGAAAGAAAGAAAGAAGGAAGGAAAGAAGGAAAGAAGGAAAGAAGGAAGGAAGGAAGGAAGGAAGGAAGGAAGGAAGGAAGAGAAAGAAAGAAAGAAAGAAAGAAAGAAAGAAAGAAAGAAAGAAAGAAAGAAAGAAAGAAAGAAAGAAAAAAAGAAGGAAAGAAGGAAAGAAGGAAAGAAGGAAGGAAGGAAGGAAGGAAGGAAGGAAGGAAGGAAGGAAGAGAAAGAAAGAAAGAAAGAAA
>NW_007261777.1:0-4363 GCF_000164805.1 Carlito syrichta | reverse complement strand
AATACATTATCCTGCAAACATTCTGCCCTGTTTTTCACCCCTGCTCCCCCACATGTTAGGTTCCCCCAAGCTCGGCACCTTCCAGCCTAATGCCCCCAAATGGCTGCCCCTGCTTTGTTGTGGTAGTTCCCAAACCACCCTGGCCGGGTACCTGCTGACACTCCTATCTCAGTTGAGAAATGTGCCCCAGGCTGGTTGGCCCTCCGACTCAGCAACAAGAACCTTCTGCCAAGAAAAGCCAGGGATACATTCCTCACCCAGGGAAATTTGTTCCCCCATTCCCATTTTTTCTGTCTCTAAAGCCAGTCACCCTGTGAACACTCCATGCCCTGTTGAGAATCTGTGTTGAGAATTCTGATGTTTTTGGAGATAATGTATGGCTCTGTGGCCCAGGCTGGTGCCCAAGGATATGACTGTAATTCACTGCCAGCCTTGAAATCGTGGGCTCTAGCAATCCTCCAGTCTCAGCCTCAGAGTGGCCAGAATAATGAGCACCATGAACCCAGAATCTCAGTTTTGATGGATGTGGAGATAGGGTCTCCGTGCATGACCTGGGCTGGCCTTGTGCTCCAGCCATCCTCCTGCTTCGGTCTCCCAGAGCACTGGGATTCTAGGCCTGGGCCATCACACCCGGCCTTCTGCTTTGTTTTTGTTGAAAGATCGAGGCCAGGCTCGAGAGCTCAGTCTTGTCATCCCAGCACTTTGGGAGGCCTGTCTGAGCCCATGGATCTGAGATGCACCCAGGCAACTCGGCGAGTCCTCGTTTCTACACTCCATCCAAATCATCACGGCATGGTGGCATACATCTGACCTCCTGGCTCCTTGGAAGGCCATGGGAGGAAGGCTCACCAGAGCACGGAGCACCGAGGCTGCCATGGATGGGAATGAGCCACTGCCCTCCAGCCTATGAAACGGAGTGAGACACCGACTCAAAAAAAAAGGAAGAAAAGAAGAGCATCCATTTGTGTATGGAGTTGGGTTGATTGTGAACATACAAAGATCATTTGGGAAAAAGGCCCCAGCCTTGGGCCTAGAGTTCCCGAAAGATGGTGGATCGTCAGACAATCTGGCTGTGTCTTTGAGAGGCCAAGGTGAGGAACTGCTGGAGCCCGGGAATTCAAGACCAGCTTGGGCCATGTAATGAGATCTCGTCACTCACCAGAACGCAAACTCTGGAGTCGCATGAAGTGGCCCCCGTGGTCCTGGCTACATGGAAGTACTGGCCTCTTTCCCAGGGCATTCCATTGCATCACTCCCGCCGACAGAACATTCAAGTCCAGGCCAGGCACAGTGGCTCATGGTCATCAGCCCCATGCCCTGGTAGGCCAAGGTGGGAGTCTGCCCAAGCCCAGGGTTCAGAGTCCAGCCCGGGTGACGTTGACAGACCTCGTATTAGTGAGAGATCTCCAAAATAGGCGTTTTGGCCCCCAGAGTAATAAATGCTTGGGGGTTAAAGTGGGAGGACCTCCTGAGCCACGCAGGTCACAGCCCTGGGTTCCATGATGATGCTGCCATGCTCAAGCCAGGCCAACGGGGACTACTGCCACAAAAAAGACATCCCCCACATGCATCACGATGGGCGTCCATGGCTCCCCAGTGAAAAGTCCTTGTGGGTAATGGACAATGGAGGGATCAGAGAAAGGGGTCCTCCCCCTGCCCGAACCTGGCAGACCAGGCAACCAGAATCTGGGCTGGCTGCAGCTTTGCCAGACCGCTTTCATCACTCTGTGCCCGGTGGCCTCCCTAACTTGATGCCATCTGTTCCATGAGCTCACATGTGTCTTTACCATGGGGTATGAGTGTGCTGGGTGGAGGCAGGCCTTCTGGGATGTGAGGTTTTAGGAGAACAACAGACTGGCCTGGTGGCCACCTTGAAACCTCCCACAAATGATGGGGAAGAAAGTGCCTTTTTCTCTTTCATCCCTGAGGGTGACTCCTAGCACTGGGTGGCAGGGATGGTGGTGGCAGTGGTGGTGATTATTATTATTTGGAGTCAGAATCCTGCTCTGTTGCCCAGGTCTTAGTGCAGGGGCACACTCGTGGCCACTGTGTACTCCACCTGTCAGGCTGAGGCAATCGTCCCATAATGACCCCTTGAGTGGCTGGAACCACAAGCCTGTGCCACCATGCCCAGTTAATCTTTGTATTCATTTTTGATGGCCGAGATGAGGTCTCGTCCAATGTGTCAGTCTGGTTTGAACCCAGAGGCTCAGGCCATTCACTCGCCATGACTCACTCTGTCAGAATGCCAGGCTGAGCCCCAGAGCCCAGCCTGGGGTTGTGGTGGTTTTGGATGGTATCATCATACTGAGTCGGAGTCACACTCTGTGGCCCAGACTGGAACGCAGGGGCCCACTCTCGGCCACCGTGGTCTCCATTGGCTGGGCTCCGGCAATTCTCCCACTGCGGCCTCCAGGGTGGGTGGAGCGACAGACATGTGAAACCAAGCTCAGCTTATTTTTTTGGCTTCTTGTAGAGATGCGGTCTCACCAAGATGCCCGGGCTGGTCTTGAACCCGGGGGCTCATACTTTTGCCTCGTCCTCCCAAAACACCAGAGTGCCCCTGTGCCCAGCCTTCACACCCCTCTTGGTGCCCCACTGTGAAGCTCGCTCCCTGGAGAGGGCAGCCAGAGTAACCCACCGAGCCCATCACTCGGGAGTGCCTGGCACAGGGATGTGTCTCCACCAGGGAGCCTCCACCTCCTAATGCCTCATACCCCAGGGTGGACCGGCTCGCTCATCCCAAGGGCTACCTCGGGGAATGCCAGGGCGTGACTCTCAAACCGTCTGTGGGGGCCAGCCAGGTGACTCACGCCTGTCTCCACAGCACTTGGGAAGGAGATGGAAAGATGGCCGGAACTGGGAGCTGAGACCAGTCTGGACACCATGGCAAGCCCCCACCCCGACCCAAAGCAAAACCCAGAAAACCTGGGGTGAGGGCAGGCCTCAGATAGAGGATGCTTTCAGGCCCAGAGTTCAACACTAGGAAGGAAGATCAGCATGTTGACCAAATGGAAAGACTGTGATCACAGCAGTTTGGGAGGCTGAGGCCAAGAGGAAGGCCCCAGTTGGGTAGTTTGAGAGCAGCCAGGACTACCATGTGAGGGAACAAAAGAGAGAGAGAGGAAAAGAAAGAAAGAAAGAAAGAAAGAAAGAAAGAAAGAAAGAAAGAAAGAAAGAAAGAAAGAAAGAAAGAAACATATGTCACCAAATAAATCCATTCTTCTGCACAAGTTTTTCCCTCAGTCCTTCCCCCCTGCCTCCCCACATATGAGAGTCCCCCAAGCATGGCACCCTCTGGCCCCAACTCCTCCCATGGCTGCCCCCACTTTGGTGAACAAATTCCCGAGGCTTTCTGGCCAACTTCCCGCCATCTCTTCTCTATGAGGATAAAAATGTGCCCCAGACAATTTGACCATCCAACTCAGCAACGAGGACATTCTGCCAAGAAATTCCAGGGACACATCTCTCACCAGGGACATTTCTTCTCCCCTTCCCATTTTTCCTGGCTAAAAACCCAGTCACCCTGTGAATACACCATGCACAGTTGGAAATCTGTGTACGATTCTCATATTTTGGAGACAGGGTCTGGCTCTTTGGCCCAGGCCAGGGCATGGGTGCACGATTGTTGTTCATTGGGAGCCTCGAAATCGCGGGCTCTGGTGATCCTCTGGTCTCAGCCTCTGGTGTCGCCTGAATGACAGGCAACTCAACCCCAGACCTCTGTTAGGATGGGTGCGGAGACGGGGTCTCGCTGCATCGCCCGGGCTGGTCTTGGGCTCCTGCTCTCCAGCCATCCTCCGGCCTCAGTTTCCCAGAACACTGGGATTCCAAGCGTGGGCCACCGTGCCAGGGTTTCTCGTTCATTTTCGACAAAGGATCAAGGCTGTACTCGGGGGCTTAGCCTCATCCTCCTAGCACTATGGGAGGCTGCGAGCAGCGGCCAGCCCAATTGCATGGGCCAAGATTAACCCGGGAACCTCAGCAACTCCTCATCTCTAACCTAAATCAGAAATAAGCTGGGCATGGTGGTGCACACCTGTAGATCTGGTTCCTCAAAAACCTGGGGAATGTCTCGGCAGAGCCAGGCGATCCAAGTCTGTGGCAGCTGGGAGAGAGGCAACGCCCTCCATGCTGATTGATGGAGAGAAACACTGACTCAAAGAAAGAAAGGAAAAAAGGAAAGGAAAGAACATCTATTTGTGTATGGAGTTTGGACCATCGTGAACAGACAGAGATCATTTGGGAAGGAGGCTCCAGCCTTGGCCTAGAGTTCCCAAAAGATGGTGGATTGGCAGACAATCAGGCTGTGGCTTTGGCGGGCTGAGGTGGGGGCAGCTGGAACCCGGGAGTTCAAGACTAG
>NW_007261776.1:0-23439 GCF_000164805.1 Carlito syrichta | reverse complement strand
TTGAGGGTACATACCACATTTTCTTTTTCCTGTGTACGTTCTCAGGTTTCTTTTTTGTTTGTTATTATGAATAAAATTATAGTTTACATGAGAATTTAAATATTTCTACAAGGTCTTGATTTCATGTCTAATGGTTATCACACCCAGGAGTAGGATTGCGCAATCATATGGTAGACTTATTGATTACTTTTTTGAAGAATCTCCATAACATTTTCCATAATGACTGTATCAGTCTACATTTTCACCAACATTGGGCAAACAGTCTCCTGTCCTCAAATCCTAGACATCGTTTGTTATCCTTTTATGATGATAGTCATGGTTTAACGGTGAATTTTTGTATCAATTATCATGTTGGTTATGTTTAGGTATCGCCTTGGCTGTATTGAGGGTTGCCTAGAGATTACCTAGTGAACAGGTTAAGATTTATTTCTGGTTGTGTCTGTGAGGACGTTCTCAGAGGAGACTAGCAGGTGAGTGAGATTTATTGGGGAAGGTCTGCTCTCAATGTGGGCAGTCATCATTCAATCACCAGAGGGTGGGATTTTTTTAAAAAGGCAACTTCTCTCTTCTGGAACGGAGATAGGCTATTTTTTCCTTGTCCTTGGACATCAAAATTCCAAGGTTTCTGTCTCTAGGACTACAAGACTTTATAACATGACCCTCAGGTTCTCAGGCCTTTGACCTTGGATTGAGAGTTACAACATCAGTTTCCGCTTATCGGGCCTTTACACTTGGACTGAGCCTTGCTACCAGCATCCCAGGTCTCCAGCTTGTGGACAGCCTGTCTTAAGATTTTTCAGCTGCCACATTGACATGAGCCCCTAATAAGATCCCCTATTAATTCCCCTATCATGTATTTTTATCTGTATCTCCATCAATGTCTATCTCTATATTTCCTCGTCGTTCTCTCTCTCTCTGCCACCAGACAAACCCTAATAAAATTGTCTTATAGTATGTACTTTAATGCTTGTGTGCATATATTTTCAATTTGTGTTTAAAGTATCAGCTATATATCATATTGTATTTAGTATTTTCTACTTATCTGCAAGTCTCTAAAATCTTTATATGCACATTTCATCTGCTGCTCCCAACTCCGACATATAAGACTCTGACCAGCATTGGCCATACTTTACTTGCCCTCCGTCTTACAGTGGACACACAGATTGTCGTATGTTACCAACACCACACACAAAATTGCCTTGTGGGCCTGTATGATGTTTTCTCTGGGATATGTACCAATGAGCAGAATTGTCCCTTATATAAACCAGATTGCTTATTTAGAATGAATGCAGCATTTACTCTCCAATGATAGAGGCTATGGAGATAGTCTATGCACATATTTTTCACTAATGCATTAATGACTCAGTGTTCTAAAGTTTCTCAGGAATTAGGTACTCTTAAAGAAAGTGGTGGCCAGCCTCCCTGGTTCAGCCTGTAATCCCAGCACCTTAAAAGTCCAAGGCGAGTGGATTGCCTGAGTGCATGGGTTCGAGACCAGCCGGAGCAACTAGACTAGACCCTCATCTCTACAATAATTCAAAGAATAATAATAAATAACCCACATGGTGGTGTGTGCTTTTAATTCCAGCTGCTTGGAAGAATGAGGCAGAAGGATCACCTAAGCCCAGCTGGTGGAGGCTGTGGTGGCAGAGAGCATGCCACTCCAGCTTGGGTCACAGAGTGAGACTCCAACAGAAAAAACACAAAAACAAAAACAAAAAAGAAATATAATCCCACAGGTGACAGTATTCAGAGTGGGGTCTTTAAGAGACGATTGGGTTATGACGACTTTGTCTTTTTGATGGGTGAATTCATTCATAGATTGATGAACTAATGATCAAGGGAGTGGTACTAGCAGCATTATAAGAAAAGAAAGAGAGACCTGAACTTACACACTTAACCCCTTCGCCAATGATTTAGTTTGAATGCTTGTTTCCCAAAATCTCCTGTTACAATTTAATCCCCAGTGCTGGGGTGGGGGCCCAGTGGGAATGTTTGGTCTGGAGGCTAGATTCCTCATTCATCAATTATTGCTCTGGGGGGTGTGAGTGAGTTCTCACTCTATTCGATCCCACCAGTGCTGCATGTGCTTCATGGTTTGTTTTTTGAGACAGTTTGGCTCTGTCAACCAGGCTGAAGTACAGTGGCACCATCACAGCTCACTGGAGCCTCTACTACCTGGTCTCAAATGATTCTCTCACCTCAGCCTCCCCAGTAGCTAGGACTACAGTCTCTGGCCACAAGTCCTGGCCAATATTTATTTATCTATTCATTTATTTAGGAGACAAGAACTCCCTCTTTTGCCTTGCGAGAGACCATGAGTGATTCCAGCTTACTACGGGGATCGCGCACCAACTCCAGTACCTGGATTCTAGGGATTCTTTTATCTCAGCTGCCCTAGTATCTGAGACTACAGGTGGGTGCCAACACAGCCACCTAGAATTTTGTTTTTATTGAGGGAAGTCTCACCTGTGTTGTCCTGGCAGGTCTCTAGATCCCAGGAGCAATCCTGCTGCATCTACCTCCCATGGTGCAGGATTATCTGACAGGAGTCACTGTCCCAGACTATTTTTTGTCTTCTTTTTATGGTGATGGGGTCTCAAGAAATCATTTCATCTCAGTCTTCCAAAGTGCTGAGATTCCCAGAGTTAGCCACCACACTCAGCTAGAACTAATTGTTGAAGTGTCTTGGATTGGGCATGGCAGCTCGTGTCTATAATACCAGCACTTTGAGAGGCCAAGATGGGAAGTTGACTTGAGCCTAGGCAAGTTCAAGGCAATAGAGAGCTATGGTCATGCCACTGCACTCCAGCCAGGATGACAGGCTGAGACATCTGAAAGAAAAATAAAACAGAAACAAGACAAATTGACCTCTGAGCCAGGTCCCTGCCTCCTTTCTTCTTCAGGGCCACCTACACAGCTTCCAATCTTGATTTACCCAACTAAAATCAATCAATCGATTTGACAACTGGAGAAAAAGGAAAACACTTTAATCATCATGTGCAATTTCAACAGAAGAACCATCGCAATTGAGTAGATCTCAAACAAGAGTTTCTTAACATATGACTCATTATTTGAAGAGAGTTTTTCTAACTATAAAACATTTAGGGTAATTCAGTAGAGCAAAACAAAGAATGGCCTTCATGGCAGAGAGGCTCTTATGCATGCAGGTCACAGTCCCAGTACCAAAGGCCACAGGGGCAGTATGCGCTCCCCCACTGGGGTATCTCAGGCTCCTTCCAGGGCATCAGTTGGAGACGGTCATGCTGTGGGCCCAGAGCAAGGCTGGCGATCCTCCCTTTGCGGATCCCTCCATATGGCCAGCCTTGGTTTTCAGCAGCTTGCGGGGCTGGCCTGGGCTCTGAGAGGATCCCTGGGCATCTCTCTGTCCACCTGCCCAGGTGGGGTCATCTCCTGGCTGATGCGCAACCCATGGGCCCTCTTTGATGGTGGCGCCTGCCTCTTGTCACTGTGACTGGAGCTCCTTCGTCATTTTAGTCTTTGGTTCTTGCACTTCTGAGTCTCGACAGCGTTTGTGGCCCCTCTCAACTCCAGAAGCAGCTCCGTGCTTAGTTGACGCCAAGCTCAGCAGCTTGAAAGCACTGGACTCCACTTTCCCACAGAACTGAGGGCACTGACAGGAGTGGCAACTAAGCCCATCAAAGTTATCTAGAGCCCAGGCCCAGGCCTGCTCTTGGTTCAGGTTCGGTGGCATGCAGGGCTCCAGACATGGCTGCCTCCACGACCACTCTTCCAAAGCTGATGGGTGGAATTCCATACCTTCAGCCTCCTAGGTCAGACCAGACTAAGCCAAATAGCTTGAGAAAGAGCATATGACCCAGTCCGTTGCTGACCGCTTTCTTATAGAGCATTGTGTCTTGTATAGGAAGCAACATATGAAAATCTAATCAGGTGGAGATTCCCACTCATTATCCATGCAAATTGCTTCAGACGCTGATAGGATTATGGACAAGATTGTGTCATCCTGGAAGGCACTGTTGGAATTCCTTGAGTTTTTATTGAATCGGGCAGCGGAGGGATGGGATGAGAGGAAGTGCCCAGTTTTTGGCAGTTTCCATCCATCATACAAAGTCTTTCCATTTCAGGCAAACATAGACAGATTATAGTAATATATCTAATTCTCTTCCCATATCTGAGAGACATTGCCTTACTGTGAAACTGGGACTCAGTGAGTTTGAACCATATTCCAAGACTATAAAGCTAGATCACACTGGAGGTGGACAGAAATCCTAGGTCCTGAAGTAAGCACATAAGTTGGGAAAATGAATGAAGGAGTTATTAGACTGCACTGAGGAAAAGAGAGTCCTATGCCTACTTAAAATGTTTTTTTTTTCTCTCTTTTTGTCTGGATTATGTTCACCAAAGTTACCCTCAAGCTTACTGTGATTTCCACATCTGCAGGACAAATTGATTGAGTTAATGTCACATATTTTTTCATGTAATTATATGCATAACATTATTTGTTATTCCCCTTTGTTTATTCCCCCTCCTTCCAGTGCATTCCCTCTCATTAGTCTTTTATTTGAAGGCGTATCTTTTCTCTAGTATTATTATTTATTTAATTATGTATGTACGTATGTACTTGAATCTTAAAGAGAATTTTCTAGCTTTATTTCGGTATGATTGTGTCTGTTTAGATTGTGCAACCTGAGGAATTGGTATGTATTATTAAATTGTTATTGCAAACAAGCCTATTAATATGTACTTCGTGTCA
The DNA here is from genome assembly GCF_000164805.1 of Carlito syrichta. Classification (NCBI taxonomy): domain Eukaryota; kingdom Metazoa; phylum Chordata; class Mammalia; order Primates; family Tarsiidae; genus Carlito; species Carlito syrichta. The sequence continues at coordinate 18,704 of NW_007261776.1, read as the reverse complement.
CATAATAACCCTCCCTTTTTATGGTGAGAAGACATAAAATGACTCTTTTAACAGATTTTAAATATATAATGTGTTCTTATTGTCTACAGTCACCGAGCTATACATTAGGTTTCCAGAACTTATTTCTCATAACTGTAAGTTTATACCTCGAGAGCATCACCGTTATCCTCATCACCCAGCCCCTTGTAGTTGTCATTCCACTTTGTGTGTGTGTGTGTGTGTGAGTTTGACTGTTCTAGATTTATCATTTTAGTGAGATTATGTGATATTTGCCTTTCAAATTCTGGCATAACATCCTTCAGTTTCATCTATGTTGTCACAAATGACAAGATTTCCTTTAAAAAAAAATTAAACCTCATATTCCATTTGTGGTTATATACCACATTTTGTTTTTCCTGTGTACATTCTTAGGTTTTCTTTTCACATGTTTGTTATTATGAATAATGCTACAATTTACATGGGATTTTAAATATCTCTGCAAGATCTTGATTTCAGGTCTAATGAATTTACACCCAGGAGATGGATTGCTCAGTCATATGGTAGACTTATTTATTACTTTTTTGAAGAATCTCCATAACATTTTCCATAATGACTGCATCAGTCTACATTTTCACCAACAGTGTGCAAGCGTTCTCCTTTCCCCACAATCTTGACCACATTTGTTTATCCTTTTTTGATAATAGTCACACTTTAGCTGTGTATCTTTTTATCAATTATCATTATGGTAATTTTTACATGTCACTTTGGCTGTATTGAGGATTACCTTGAGATTACCTAGAGAACAAGTAATGTCTTATTTCTGGGTGTTTCTGTGACTATGTTCTCAGTGGAGACTAGCACATGAGTCGTATATATTGGGGAAGGTCTGCTCTCAATGTGGGCAGTCACCATTCAATCATCAGAGGGTTTGATTTTTTTAAAAAGGCAACTTCTCTCTTCTGGATCTGAGATATGCTATTTTTTTCTTGTCCTTGGACATCAAAACTCCAAGCTTTTAGGACTACAAGACTTTATACCACGACCCTTAGGCTCTCAGTCCTTTGACCTTGGATTGAGAGTTACACCATCAACTTCTCTGGTTCTGAGGCCTTCACACTTGGACTGAGCCATGCTACCAGCATCCCAGGTCTCCCACTTGTAGACAGCTTCTCCTGAGATTCCTCAGCTGTCACCCTGACATAAGCCCTTTAAGATCCCCTAATAGTTTCCCTATCTTGTATTTTTTATCTGTATGTCCATCAATGTCTATCTCTATGTTTCCTTGTCATTCTGTCTCTCTGGAAAACCCTAATAAAATTAGTCTTATACTATGTACTTTAATGTTTGTGTGCATATATTTTCAATTCGTGTTTAAAGTATCAGGCTATATGTCTTATTGTATTTAAAATTTTCTACTTATCTGCAAGTCTCTAAGATCTTTATATGCACATTTCATTTGATGCTCCCAACTTTGGAATATTAGTCTCTGACCAGCCTCTGCCATACTTTACTTCCCCTGTATCTTATACTAGACACTCAGATTGTCATAGGTTACCAACACCACACACAATAGTCCCTTATGGGCCTGCATTACATTTTCTCTAGCATATGTACCAATGAGCAGAATTGTCCCATATATAAACCAGATTGTTTATTTGGAATGAATGCAGCATTAACTCGCCAATGGTAGAGGCTGTGGAGACAGTCTATGTACATATTTCTCACAAATGCATTAATGACTCAGTGTTCCAATGTTTCTCAGGTACTGGGTACTCCTAAAGAAAGTGGTTTCCAGGCTCCCTGGCTCAGTTTGTAATCTCAGCACTTTAAAAGGCCGAGGTGAGTGAATTCCCTGAGTCCACGGGTTCGAGATCAGCTGGGGCAACTTGGTGAGACCTCATCTCGACAATAAATAAATAAAAAAAAATTTCTGGGCATGGTGGCATATGCTTGCAGTTCCAGCTACTTGGTAGACTGAGGCATAAGGATCACCTAAGCCTGGCAGTTTGAGGCTGTGGTGGCAGAGAGCATGACACTTCCCTCCAGCCTGGGTGACAGAGTGAGACTCCAACTCGGAAGAAAAAAAAGCAGTTATGAAAGTATGTTCCTTATTCAGTTTTTTCTAATTTCTGGTCGTGTCTCTCCTCATGAGTCAATTTGCAATGTGGTTCTGAAAGTCATTCCCTGATGTTCAATCTGAAATATTTCTTCACCTTTCTTTCTATTAGATTATTAGTTTATCTTCCAATAAATATCTTTGTGTCTCAACCATTTGAGTGTGATCTGTTTTTGTTCTTCAAAATCATAAGAAGAAATACAACAGGAATATCATATTCAACTTTATGCTTTTCCCTGATCACTTTTCCCATGAGCACAAGGTGGGAAGTTCAGACTCTGGACACTGCTTAAAGAGGGAAGAAGAAGAAACGATGGGCACACAACTACTTACTGGGTAACAGATCCACTATCAGGGGAGAGAGAGCTTGATAGAAGCCCATACCTCACCTGCCATAATTTATTGTAGTAAATATTCACATGTGCCCCACAACTCTAAAATAAAACAATAAATACTACATATTTTTTAGCTTATAATACTATCTTTTCATTTTAAAAACAATGAAAACATTAGTTTAGATTTCTTTCATGAAATATATACATATATTTTGAGTTGGAGTCTCACTCTGTTGCCCATACTGGAGTGCAGTGGCCACTCCTGGCCCCTGCAGCCTCGACCTGTGGGGCTTCAGCGATCCTTCCACTCAGACATCCAAGTAGCTGGATCTACAGGCGTGCGCTACCATGCTCAGCTAATTTTTTTTTTATTTTTTGTAGAGATGAGGTCTCGCCATGTTGCCCAGGTGGGTCTTGTACCCGCGGGCTCAGGCAATCCACTCACCTTGGCCTCCCAAAGCAGGGGTACATAAACCACCGAGCCCGGCTCATGAAATATTTTTAATGTTATTTGTGCTGATGTCAGAACATAAAATATTTAATTAGAAAACCAAAAAATAAAAGAAAAGATATTGTTGGAATCCCACGGGTTCAAGAAAAGTTTGGGCAACTTGGCGAGATCTCATCTCTACAATAATATTTTTAAAAAAGAAAATTATATGGGCATTGTGGCACATGCCTGTAGTTTGGGTTACTTGAAAGGTTGAGGCAGAAGGATCACCTGAGCCCAGCAGGTCGATGCTAGAGTGGGCATGAGCATGCCACTGCACTCCAGCCTGGGTGACAGAGTGAGATTCCAACACACACAAAAAAAGTTAAACAGAATTTTCTGGCAATCTTTTACTTAATAATTATCATTTTTGAAAACATGTACTCCTTTACAACTTAACCAATACATTAAAGTATTTAAACAAAGGCATATAAATGCCTACAACATCCACCAAATCATCAGTTCCTCAGTTGATGTGATATTTATTTCACTAGTCAACCCTAGGTGGAGGAATTAGAATAGAGTCTGAAATACAGAAATATCAGCCTGTGGTCCCATGAACACAATCAATTGCTTTTTCAATTTATCATGAAAACGCTAGTGTTTATTTTCTGAGTAAGTGACCACTTAAGTTCTGTGAAGGTGACAGAGAGAATTTCAATAACAAGGAAAGCTGGAAAAAGTGGAGTGGATATTTTCGAAATTAAGGGGTGAAGTGTAAGAGGTTTTGGAAAAGCTCGTAGGAAAGAAAGTATAAGCTTCCAAGCACCACAGAGCTAATACTGGTGAAAATCTTTTTTCCCAAAAGTGTTGGAAAGGAGCAATTAGATTAAACTCTGAGTTAACATTTATTGAGATTACCTGGGGCTGTACTATGCCCTAGGAAGTGCATCCGTGTAACACATTGATATGGTTGGATACTGTCATTAGACTCTGTTTTACTAATGTGCATATGAAGTATAGGGAATCAACTAATGTGTGAGAAGTAAAGGAAATACGAAATTTAAACCATAGGATGAGTGCTTGAGAATCCTCATGCTTAAGTCTCCTGTGACTGCTTTCATCTTTCCTGGTCACCATTGAATGAGAATCACTTCATGCCTCAATTCCCAAGTAGAGGATCACAAATGACAGTGGTATTTCTCCTTCGACTTGGTCTGAGTTTCAAAGTGACATTGAATAGGAGGCCTAAATTTATATGTGGTGATGGTGGATAGAATGATTGACCAAAAAAATGGCAAAGAGAGCAAAGAAATAAAAAGGTGCTATGTGGACACCTAAGACTGAATTGAAGAGAAATATGTTAGGCATTTCAAAGGCAAAATTTCCATTTGTGTATTTGTTTGCTTGTTTGTTTGTTTGTTTATGAGTCAGAGTCTCATTCTGTCACCCAGACTGGAGTGCAAAGGCATGATCACAGCTGACCACAGACTGAAACTCCTGGATCCAGTCCATCATTCTGCCTCAGCCTCCTACGTAGCTAGTGAAATAAGCTAAATCAGTTAATAAAATCAAATTGTTAGCAAAGTAATAATAACCAGCTTACTCCATTTTGTTTAAGGCTTTCATCTTAGTTACCTGCCTGACCTAAGAATCAATGCCTACGTGTGATTACAGTAACGTTTCCGTGACCACAGACCCCCAGCTTTGTCTCCTCTGGGAAGGTTGTGCTGACCATTGCCTGCTGACCATTACAGAACTCCTTTGCCATAGCTTCCATGTAATTGTATGTTTTGTTAACTAAAATCAAATGTTACACTTTGACATTTTCATAGTTTGTTCTTATATTCTGTTAGTTACCTAACCAAGGTAACTCCATTGTATAATAATTCTCCTCCTTGTCTCTATGTAACTGCCTTAAACTATATCTTAATGGCAGAACTCCAGGGACTTTCTGAGCACTGGCTATACCTACCTCACATGAAATTAATCAAAGCTCCCTAACAATCAAAGTTCCCATTTTGGTTGCCAAGTCATTAGTTAATAGTTGCTATGGTCACTAAGTTGCTACGTAGCCAATGCTGCAAATTTTACCTATAAAAGTTTGTCACAAACTGCGCCAATTTGCCAAGAGTTTTCCTGGCTTTTGCCTACTCTTGACCCATGTGTTTAATGAATTCATAATTAATCAGACTCAATTTGCTGGCGTAACTCTTCTCGCTTACTTGGTCATAACATTTGGAGGCCCCAGCGAGAAATTGCCAACTTTGAGAGACAAGCCTCACTCCAGCTCTCCCCTTTCCAATGAGGAGTTATTGGGGAGGCGCCCCCTGAGTTATGAAAGGGTCCCCTAACCTCTCATCTGTGTCGGAGGGGGTTGGAACGACTGCTGACTCCTCTCATTTCAAAGAAACCTGAGTCCATCTGCATCCTCCCAGGAGGTAAGAATTTGTTCTGTTTACCGGTAAAAATCTGTTCTGTTTTGCTTGTGGCCACAATTCTGTTTAAGGGAGTCACAGCCTGACGAGGCCACGCTTTGGACACTTCATTCGGCCAAGACATTGGCTGAATAGAGTCCTCTGGTTTTCTGCCCTGAGGCTGTGCCAGGGATCCATACCTTTTCTCACTTGGTCTGGACATGTCTTGTTCGTCATTATGTATTGTTTGTCATTTAATATGGGTAACAGGATTCTTGACACTCCAGTCCCCTGGACTGTATAATAAAACAATTTTTCTCCTTTAAACAACAGAGAAAAAAAAAAAACAAACAAGCTTCAGGAACCACACTTAGCTCACCCCCTTCTGAATTACCTGCAGGCCAGGTAAATTAATTTCACTGACAGCGGTTTGTAATCAGCAATAATGCTTTTAACTGCCAAGTTATTTACGGACTTCAAAATCTCCTTTTAAGCCCAAGGACTATTAATCCAACACAGGATAAATAACAAAATAACCTGGGTTTATCAATTGTTGTAAAATATAACTTGTCAATGTTTACCTGTTTTAAGTTCTCAGTTTGGGCTACAACCTAATTACACGTCTCTAATGTTTTCAATTTTTCTTCAGATTTTGTCAAGGTAGCTTTATTTCCTTGTTAAAGCACAGGTGTAAATGGTTTGCAGGAAAATGTTTCAACTTTCATTGATAAATTAAAGATTTTGGCCAGTCACGCATGTCATTTGTTGGACTACTTTCACTTTCCAGTATTGTTCCTATTTTTCCAGTATTGTTCTATTTTTCTCATCATTGCTTGCTTAATAATTTTGTCTATGCTCTCGCTTAGTACTTTATTAAATCCAAATAATAGTCAAGGTCCCACTGTTTCCTATTCATGCCCTTGGAAATAGATTATCATAAAAATATTTCCAAGAGCAGGAATAGAAAAATAAAATAACAAACTGACAGCCAAAAGCCATTTTTTGTCTTGTTCTTAAACCCTGCATGCATGACCAGTATCGCCACCTCCCCTGCAATGTCTCCACCTTTGGCAACTTGCCTCCACTCTTGGATGAATCTGGCCCCCTATCTTCCCCTACAGGAAGTTCTACAGGGGGCAAATCAAATAAGCAACCGTTCCTGAAGGATATTCCTTTCTTAATCTCAGAAAAACCACAGGTTTTAATTTCTTTACTAGAATCAATCATGTGCATTCATCGCTTCACCTGAAATGACTGCCAGCAGCTCCTTTTAAGCCTATTTACTTGTACTCAGAAAATTGGTTAAAAAAAAAGAAAGAAAAAGTTAAATAAGGTTTTCCCTCATTTTGCCTAAACTGAGACCCTAACACTTTGACAGCACCCAGGATACTAAACTTTTTAACTGGACTCTGTTACCAGGTTTAAAGGGGGTAGCCCCCAAACCCATTAATTTATCTAAAACTACTGAGGTTCTCCAGGGACCTGAGGAGTCCCCAGGGGCATTCTTTGAACACCTCCAAGAGGTGTTTTGAACCTACACCCCTTTTGACCTCTAAGCTCCCAAGAATGCTCAGGCCATCAATTTGGCCTTTGTGGCACAAGTGGCTACTGATATTCAAAAAAAATTACAGAAATTAGAAGACTTTGCAGGAATGAACATTTCTCAGCTGCTTAAAGTAGCTCAAAAGGTTTACAATAACCGAGATGCTGAAAAACAGACACAAGTAGTACAGGTGGCTAACAAAGCTGCAAGAAGACAGGCCAAAATCTTAGTGACGGCCCTCAGGGCCCCAAGAATTGGTTCCAAGCCTCCACGCCAAAAGTCTTGATAACCAAAAAAGCCAAAAGGGTCAAAAACCTGAACACATCAAGTTAGCAAAGAACCAATGTGGTTATTGTAAGGAGCTTGGACGTTGGGTCAAAGATTGTCCCTATCGCCCTCCACAGATAGAACCAAGACCCGGGCCCTAAGCCCATTCTTATCCTGTCCTTTGCCAGAGAGGTAGAAAATGATTCAGAATGAAGGAGTCAAGGGATTTTCCCCTTGGGCCCTTAAGAGCCTATGGTAACTGCAGCTATCGGGAACCACCCAGTTAAACTCTTAGTGGACAATGGAGCGGAACTTTCAGTCCTAAAGTTACCATTAGGACCTATGTCTAAAAATCAACTTTTAATACACGGAACAACAGGAATGATTACCAACTGCAAATTCACTTCTAATCGAACTGTTGACTTGGGACAAAAGCAGGTAAAGCATTTATTTTTAGTAGCTTGTGAGTGTCCATTCCCTCTCATGGGTAGAAATCTGTTACAGAAATTAAGAGCAACCACTTTGTTTTACCTGACAAAACTGAAATGTTTGTTCCTCCTGCATATCAAATGCTCTTAACTGTTCCAATTTCTGAAGAATATCTTTATACCTCTCCAAAGGTTACTAAAAATTTACTGCTACTAAAAATGTTCCATCAAGCTTACTTGTACAGTTGCAGCAGGGGTTTCCTTCTCTCTGGACAGAAACCAAGCCCCCAGGACTGGCGAAACATCACCCTCCAGTGGTGGTAAGTTTACTGGCATCAGCTACTCCTGTCTGAGTCTGCCAGAACCCTATGAGTTTGCAGGCTCAGAAAGGAATTACTCCTCATATTAAGAAAAAAAACTCTTATCTGCCAACATTCTGACTCCATGCAAGTCAACATGGAACACACCTTTCTTGCCAGTTCAGAAACCAGGAACTTCTGACTACCATCCAGTTCAAGACTTAAAAAAAGTCAGCAAGTGGATAAAAACTATTCATCCAACTGTTCCTAACCTGTACACTTTACTTGGTCTACTTCCCCTTCAACATCATGTATATACTGTGCTAGACTTAAAAGATGTTTTTTGTTTTGTTTTGTTTTGTTTTTTCTCTATTCTCCTGCCTCCTGTCAGCCAATCTATTTTTGCTTTTAAGTGGACAAATCCAGACCCAGGAGACATTCAGTCAGTTAACTTGGACATGACTACCACAAGGCTTCAAGAACTCCTCAACCCTCTTCAGGGAGACCTTACTACAGCATTTGTCAGGGTTCTGTGCCCAACACCCTGAATGTGCTTTGCTTCAATACATGGATAACCTCCTACTTGCAGCTGCAGACTTGGACACAGGTTTGCAAGGTACTAAAACTTTATCACAGCTTCTCCAGGACCTGGGCTACAGAGTATCAGCAAAGAAAGCACAGCTTTGCTCTGCCAAAGTGTCGGACCATGGATACCAGCTGCAAGAGGACAAGCGAGCCCTAACCTCAGGCCAGAAAGAAGCCATTCTCCAAATTCCCACACCAACCACCAAGAAACAGGTATGGGAATTCCTGGGGGCAGCAGGGTATTGTCAGTTATGGATCACAGGATTTGCCAAAATTGCCAAACCGTTGTACTTGGCCACAGCAGGGGATCAACCCCTAAATTAAACTGCTACTGAGAAACAAGCGTTCCAGCAGCTAAAAACAGCTCTAATTCAAGCACCAGCACTAGACCTTCCTGATGTTACCAAAGCTTTCCACTTGTTCATTCATGAACAATGAGGAATTCCCAAAGGGATCCTCACTCAGACCCTAGGGTTATGGAAAAAACCAGTGAGCTATTTGTCAAAGAGACTGAACAGAGTATCTTCTGGTTGGCCCTCTTGTCTTCAAGCCATTGCCGCCATGGCTTTGCTAGTTAAAGAAGCAGATAAGTTAACTTTCTGCCAAAACCTGGCTCTAACTGCTCCCCATGCCATTGAGACTCTGCTCTGGGGAACCTCCAGTCGTCGGATGTCAAACACATGTATTACCCAGTATCAGAACCTACTACTACTAGACCAGCCTAGACTAACTTTCTTTCCTACTCAACGCCTCAACCCAGCAACCCTGTTGCCTGATAAACATTCAGAGACACCAGTGCATGACTGCAAGGATATGTTGGACATTACCCAGCCCAGATGACCTGATCTTGGGGACACTCCTCTGTGCCAGACTGATGCTGACCTATTCACGAATGATAGCAGCCTAATACTAAACAGAGTCTGTAAGGCTGGTGCAGCAGTAACTATAGCTCATGACATAATCTGGTCATAGGCACTGCCTCAGGGTACTCCTGCTCAAAAGGCTGAGTTAATTGCTCTAACCCTACACTGAGGAGCAGATAAATGAGTAAACATCTTCACGAACAGCTGGTATACGTTTGCTACACTTCATGTACATGCCAGGATCTACAAAGAATGTGATCTCCTCACTGCAGCAGATAAAACTATCAAAAAAAAAAATATTAGCCCTCTTGAAAGTTGTTTGGCTCCCTAAAGAGGTAGCTGTTATTCATTGTAAAGGTCACCAAAAATCTGACACTCTAGAAACAATTGGAAATCACCTGGCAGACCGGACAGCTAGGGAAGCAGCAGAACTCCCAATTAAACCCCTAACTATTTTACCAGCTAAAACTTCTCCAGTCCCTTCTCTCCCACAGCGGCCCAGATATACACATAGAGAAGAAGAGGCTGCAGAGCTGGTGGGAGCTTACAAGAAAGCTGATGGCTGGTGGGTTATAAACTCCAGAATTGTTCTACCTGAAGTTCTTGCAGAAAAATAAATGGCAACTCCATCTTACCATACACCGAGGAGGAACCAAAATGACTGAAATGCTAAACCATTTTTATATTATCAATAACGTAAAAGACCAAACAAATTCAGAAACTTTAATGTGTCCTGCTTGAACTCATGTCAATCCGAAGGAAGGGCCAAAACTCCTTCCAGAAATCAGGACACAAGGATTAAGCCCTGGTGAACAATGGAAAATAAACTTTACTGAAATAAAACCTCCACATGCAGGATAAAATTATTTACTGGTGTTAGTAAACACTTCTTTGGGATGCGTAGAAGTGTTTGCCACAAACGAATGAAACTGCCCTTACGGTTGCAAAATACTTGTTAAAGGAAATAATTCCTAGATATGGGCTTCCTCTTTCTTTTGACTCAGACAATGGTCCTGCCTTCACCTCGTCCATAGTACAGCTGGTTAGTAAAGCACAGAACATCACATGAAAACTGCATTGTGCTGACCAACCACAAAGTTCTGACAAGTAAAACGCATGAACCGGACTTTAAAAAATACTTTATCTCAATTAATAATAGAAACTGGTGAAAAATGGGTAACTTTCTTACCCCTAGTTCTCTTCAAACTACATGTACCCCATAAAGCTGGGTTTACTCCCTATGAAATCATGTTTGAAAGACCCCCACCTCTGTGACCCCACTTATGGGAACCTATTCTTATAGAGTTTACTAATCAATCTCTGTAAAAGTATCTCCAGTCTTTACAGCGGGTGCAGGACCTCATCTACACCAATGTCTGTGCTGTACTGCCAACTCCAACTTCTACACCGTGTCATTTGTTCCAGCCTGGAAATCTAGTCTACATGAGAAAGTTCTAGAAAAAAGGAATGAGCCTCTCCTGGAAAGGACCATACAAAGTCATCCTCACCACCCCAATGTCACTCAAGGTTAGTGGGATACCAACCTGGATTCATCATTCAAAAGTCAAGGAAGCTACAGATGCCAAAGCCTGGCTCAGCCAAGCCTGCAGTTGGAAGGCTGAAGAACCCCTTCACCCAAACAACAACTGGACTGTGAACCAACATCCTGATAATCCTTTCAAAGTCACCCACCAAGCCCATTGACCTATATCACCTGACCAGCCAGCAGCAGAAACCATGAGACTTTGACCATAGCTGAATGCATTGCACTCATCCCTTGCTTCTCCTTTTTGTTATCCCACTTGTTCTAGGATTTAAAGCAGCACTGCTTACTGCAGCTCCTGCAGAATGGCCATGCTGCAAGAAAGATCTGTTAACACTGCTTTATTTCTCATGTACTGAATGTATTATTGCTTTCTTATGCTTAAAATAAGTGTACCCTGGTTTATTCTAGCAAGCACCCATTTGGGTTCAGCTTATTATACTACTTATACTTTACTTAAAGTTCCTTTACTTCAGGACAAGCTTTAGCTGTCCAAAATAGAACCCCTAACTCAAACCCAATCCAGTTTAAAGTAACTCTTCCAGATCTGGCACCTCGAATTTTAAACTGCTTTATTAATTTTGTAAAACTTTTGTATACCAGAACCTATTATAATTTCCTTCCTTTAACTAAAGAGTCAATGAATTGACTCATGCACAACTAAAAGGGGGAAATGAAATAAGCTAAATCAGTTAATAAAATCAAACTGCTAGCAAAGTAATAATATTAACCAGCTTACTCCATTTTGTTTAAAACTTTCATCTTAGTTATCTGCCTGACCTAAGAACCATTGCCTACATGTGCTTGCAGTAATGTTCCCATGACCACAGATTCCCAGCTTTGTCTCCTCTGGGCAGGTTATGCTTACCATTGCCTGCTGCCTGTTACAGAACCCCTTTGCCGTAGCTTGCATGTAATTGTATGATTTGTTAACTGAAATCAAATGTTACGCTTTGACATTTTCATGGTTTGTTCTTATATTCTGTTAGTGACCTAACCAAGGTAACTCCATTGTATAATAAATCTCCTCCTTGTCTCTATGTAACTACCTTAAACTATATCTTAATGGCAGAACTCCAGGGACTTTCTGAGCATTGACTATACCTGGACATGAAATTAATCAAAGCTCCCTAACAATCAAAATTTCCCATTTTGGTTGCCAAGTTGTTAGTTAATAGCTGCTATGGTCACTAAGTTGTTACATAGCGAATGCTGCAAATTTTACCTATAAAAACTTGTTACAAACTGCACCAATTTGCCAAGAGTTTTTCTGGTGTTTGCCTACTCTTGACCTGCACACTTAATAAATTCATAATTAATTAGACTCAACTTGCTGGTGTAAGTTCTAGCTTACTCGGTCATAACAATGTGAGCTCTCACTGTATTAGGTCCCAGCAGTGCTGCATGGCCTTCGTGGTTTGTTTTTGAGACTGTTCAGCTCTGTCAACCAAACTAGAACAACAGCACCATCATAGCTCATTGCAGCCTTGATTTCCTGGTCTAAAATGATTCTCGCAACTCAGCCTCCCCATTAGCTAGGACTACAGTCTCTGACTACAAAACCTGGCTGATATTTATTTATCAATTTATTTATTTAGGAGACAAGAATTCCCTCTGTTGCCTTGCTAGAGGGCAGTGGTTGATCCCAATTCACTGCAGCATCAAACTCCTGGATTCAAGTGATTCCTTTGTCTCTCCTGTCCTAGTAGCTGGAACCACGGGTGGGTACCACCACACCCAGGTAGGTTTTTTTAAATCTTTTTGTTGAGGGAGGTCTCACATGTGTTGCCCTGGCTGGTCTCAAGTTCTCAGGAGCAATCCTGTTACATGTTCCTCCCAAAGTGCAGGATTATCAGTAGGGAGTCACTGAGGCTAGTCTATTTTTTTTTCTTTTTTATTGAGATGTGGTCTCAAGCAATCATCTCATCTCAGCCTTCCAAAGTGCCAACATTACAAGTTTGAGCCACCATACTCAGCCAGGACTAGTTGTTGAGAAGAACTTGGGATACGCATGGAAGTTAATGTCTATAATACCAGCACTTTGAGCGGCCAAGATGGGACTTGAGCCTGGGAGTTCATGGCAGTAGAGACCTATGAACATGGCACTGCACTCTAGCCTGGATGACAGAGTGAGACATCTAAAGATAAAACAAAATGGAAACAAAACAAAAAGACCTCTGAGTTGGATCCCTGCCTCCATTCTGCTTCAGGGCCTTCTATACAGCTTCCAATCTTGATTTACCCAATGAAAATTAACCAATTTCACAAGTGGAGAAAAGGTGCAATACTTTAATCATCATATGCACCTTCAACAAAAGAACCAACACAATTGAGTAGATCTCAGACAAGAGTATCTTACCATGTAAGACATTATGTGAAGAGATATTTTCTAACCAAAAAACATTTAGGGCAATTCAGAAGAGCAAAACAAAGAATGATCTTCACAGCAGAAGGGCTCTTTTGCGTGCAGGTCACAGTTCCAGTACAAAAGGCCACAGGGACAGTATAAGCACCCCCACTGGGTTATCTCAGGTTCTTTCCAGGGCATGGGTTGGAGATGGTCATGCTGTGGGTTTGCAGCAAGGCTGGTGTTCCTCCCCTTTGCAGGTTCCTTCATATGGAAAGCCTTGGTTTTCAGCAGCTTGTGGGAGTGGCCTGGGCTCAGGAAGGATCCCTGGGCATCTGTCTGTCCACCTGCCCAGGTGGTGGCATCTTCTGACTGGTACTAAACCCTTCAGAACTCTTTGATGGTGGTATCTACCTCTTGTTGAGGTGAATGGAGCTCCTTCATCATTTTCATTGGTTCCTGGACTTCTGAGTCTCAACAGCAATTTTGGCACCTCTCAACTTCAATAACAGCTCCCTTCTTGGTGGTCGCCCAATTCAGCAGCTTGAAAGCACTGGCGTCCACTTTCCCACAGAACTGAGAGCATTGGCAGGAGTGGCAGCTACGTCCCACAAAGTTATCAAGTGCCCAGGTCCAGGCCTGCTCTTGGTTCAGGCCAGGTGGCATGTAGTAAGATACCAAAATCTAATTATTTGGGGATTCCCATTCTTTATCCATGCAAATTTCTTCAGACACTGGTAGGATTATGGTAAAAATTGTATCATTCTGGAAGGGAACTTTGAAATTTCTTGAGTTTTTATTGAATCAGGTAGTGGAACGATGGGGTGAGAGGAAAGGCCCAATTATTGGCAGTTTCCATTCACAATACAACATCTTTTCAGACAAACATAGACATGTTATATTAATATATCTAATTCTCCTCCCATATCTGAGAAACATTGCCTTACTTTAGAGATGGAACTCAGTGAGTTTGGACCACAGTCCAAGACCGTAAAGCTAGTTCATGCTGGAGATGGACTGAAATCCTAGGTCCTCAAGTAAACACATAAGGTGGGGAAATGAGTGAAGGAGCAATTAGACTAGAATAGACTCTCCTTTTGGAGAGTCCTGTGCTTAATTAAAATTGTATTTGCCATGATTTCCATATCTGCAGGGCAAATGGGTTGGGATAATGTCACATTTTCAATAACATTTGTTTGCAGGATACTTATTTTTTATTGTAATTACATGCATACTATTTTTCATTATTCCCCTTTGTCTACTATCCCTACTTCCACTGCAATCCCTCTCTTAGCATTTTATTTAAAGGTGTATCGTTTCCCTGGTATTATTTATTTATTTATGTACATATGTACTTATATGTAAACAAAAATTTTCCCAGCTTTATTTAGGCAAAATTTTATATATTTAAAGTGTACAACTTGATGATTTGGTGTGTGTTGTTAAATTATTACTACAAACAAGCTTATTAATATGCACCTCACGTCACATAATAACCCTCCTTTTTTTGTGGTGTGAACACTTAAAACTAGTCTTTTAGCAGATTTCAAGTATATAATGTATTATTATTGACTATAGTCACCATGCTATATATTATGATTCCAGAACTTATTTCTCATAATTGTAAGTTTGTACCTTGTGACTAAATTGCCCCTGTTACCCTCATCCCCTAACCCCTGGTAATCACCATACCACTCTCTTTTTAAAAAAAAATTTTGAGAGTTTGTCCTCTCTAGATTTAACATTTTAATGAGATCATGTGATATTTGTTTTTGTAAGTCTGCCATAACGTCCTTTAGTTTCATCTATATTGTAGAAAATGGCAGGATTTCTTTTTTAAAAAAAAATTAAGACTGATATTTCATTGTGTACATATACTACATTTTCTTTATCATGTGTACATTCTTAGGGTTTTTTCCATATCTTTGTTATTATGAATAATAGTACAGTTAACATAGGAGTTTAGATATCTCTGCAAGATCTTTGTTTTGAGTCTAATGGATATACACCCAGGAGTAGAATTGCTCAATCATATGGTAGACTGTTTTATTACTTCTTTTTGAAGAATCTTCATAATGTTTTCCATAATGACTGCATCAGTTTACATTTTCACCAACAGTGTGGAAGCATTCTCTTTTCTCTACTTTCTTGACAGTACTTGTTATTCTTTACTTGATAATAGTCATGTTTTAATGGTGTATTTTTGTATCAATTAGTGTGATGGTTATTCTTAGGTGTCACCTTGACTGGATTGAGTATTAACTAAAGATTACCTGGAGAACAGGTAAAGTATTATTTCTGGGGATGTTGTCAGAGGAGACTAGCATGTAAGTCATCAGACTAAGTGGGGAAGGTCTTCTCTCAATGTGGGCAGTCATAATTCAATCAGCAGAGGATTAGATAAAAAAAGTAAACTTCTCTTGTGGAGAACTCAGATATGTTGCTCTTCTCTTGTCTTTGAACATCAAAACTCCAAGTTTTCTATCTTTAGGACTACAAGACTTTACACCATGGCACTCAGGTTCTCAGGCCTTTAACCTTGGATTGAGAGTCACACTGTCAACTTCTCTGGTGCTAAGGCCTTCACACTTGGACTGAGTCATGCTACCAGCATCCCAAGACTCCAACTCATAGACTTCCTGTCCTGGAATTCCTCAGCTGCCATAGTCACATGAGTCCCTAACAGGTTCCCCTAATAAATCCCTTATTGTGTATCTGTATCTGTATCTGTATCTATATCTATGTCTATCTCTATCTCTATATTTCCTAATGGTTCTGTTTCTCTGGAGAACCCTAATAAAAATTAGTCTTATAATAAGTAACGTAATGGTTGTTTGCATGTATTTTCATTTTATGTTCAAAGTATCAGGTTATCTATCTTCTTTTATTCAGTATTTTCCACTAATCTGCAAGTCTCTAAGATCTTTATGTGCACATTTCATCTGCTGCTCCCAACTCTGGAATATTAGCTTCTGCCACTTTACTTCCCCTCTGTCCTACAGTTGACGTTCGGATTGTCATAGGTCACCAACACCACAAAAAGTAGACTGTTATGGGCCCATGTTAATTTTTTTCTAGGTTACGTACCAATGAATTGTCCCTTAGATAAACCTAATTTTACTGAACATTGTCAGATTGTTCTTTTTGTTTAAAGAATGCAGCATTTACTCTCCAACAACAGAGACTGTGGAAACACATTTCTCACAAACATATTAACGACTTGGTGTTTTAAAGTTTTGCAGGAACTGCTACTTCTAAAAAAAAAGTGGTTGTGGAAGGAGGTTCCTTATTCAATGCTTTCTAATTTCTGATGGTGTCTCTTCTCCTGAGTCACCTTACAATGTGGTTCGGAGAGTCATTCCCTGATGTTTAGACTGATTTATGTCTTCACCTTTCCAGCAGTTTGTAAGTTTGCTTCCAATAAATTTCTTTGTGTCTCAACTATTTGAGTGTGTTCTATTTTTCCTCATAAAAATCTTAAGAAGAAATACCACAGCAATATCACATTTGAGTGTGTATCTTTCCCTGATAACTGATCCCATGAGAACAAAGATGGTAAGTACAGACTCTGGACACTGCTAAGTGAGGGAAGGAGGAGAAACGAGGGCCACACAACTACACACTGGGACCAGATCAACTATCAGGGGAGAGAGAGCTCACTAGAAGCCCAAACTCACCTGCAGTAATTAATTTATGTAGTAAATACTCACATGTACCCCACAACTCTAAAATAAAATAATAAATATTCCCCATTTTTTAGCTTATGTTACTGTGCTTTTTTTTAACAACCAAAAACATTAGTTTAGATTACCTTAATGAAATGGATTTAAGTTATTTGCACTAATGTCAGAACATAAAATATTTAATTAGGAAGCTAGAAAAAAAGAGAGAGAGATTGCCTACAGTCCATGGGTTCAAGAACAGCCTGGGCAACTTGGGGATACCTCATCTCTACAATCAACTAATGTGTGAGAAATCAAGGAAATGTGAAATTTAAACCATAGGATGAGTACTTGAGAATCCTTGTGCTTAAATCACCTGTGATTGGTATCATCTGTCCTGTTCACCATTAATGAGAACCACTTCACGCACCACCTTCCAAGTCTGGGATCACAAATGACAGTGGTATTTCTCCTTTGTCTTGGTCTGAGTTTCAAGGGGAAATTGAATAGGAGATCTAAATGTATATAGGTGATGGTGGGTAGAAAGATTGACAAAAAATGCCAAAGAGAGCAAAGCAAAAAAGGATGCTATGTGAACACCTAAGACTGAATTGAAGAGAAAATATACTAAGCATTTCAAAGGCAAAATTTTTATTTATTTATTTATTTATTTATTTATTTAAATACCTACTTATTTGTCAGAGTCTCACTCTGTCATGCAGAATGGAGTGCAGTGACATAACAGCTGACCACAGACGGAAACTCCCGAAACTCAGGCCATCTTCTGCCTCAGCCTCCCAAGTCGCTGGCACTATGGGTGCATGCCACCACACCTGGGAAATTTTTTTTTTTGTAGCTATGTTGCTTAGGCTGATCTGGAACTCCTGGGTTGAAACAGTCCTCCTGCCTCACCCTTCCAAATTGCTGGGATTACACGCCTGATACACTGGACCCAGCCCAACATTTCTTTTTTACTTTTATTTTTCGTACACCAGTCTCTCTCATCTCTCAGATCTTAAGACTAAATTATGGATGACTGCAATGTGACAACTACTTTGGTTACTGAACATTCCCAACACTAAGTGTAATATCTCTTCCACAAAGGATATTCAGTTAACTTCTGAGAGTCAATGATGCAAGAAACTCAAACACAGGAACCATGCCAGAATCCTGGCATTTAACTTCACCTGGCTACACAGGAGATGGTTGATTTCACCAGGTCTGGGCCATCATTGCCTCTGGAGTCACACTCACACTTCTTCCAAGACTGGGATTGCCTAGTGACATACCTCTTCCTTTGGATTGGTCTTAGCTCTGGGACATGCTGAATCAGAAGGCTTATCTTGTAATTTAAGGGAAACATGGTCAAGAATGTTTGGTGGTTTGGGTATAATCAGGGTGTTAAAAAAACACAAAAGAATATTTGGTGGAAATTGCAAAGCAATCTGCAGATTCTGAGAGAACCCCTAAGATAGACATAGAAAGAATACGTATTAGGCCTACCAAGAAGGAGAACTTCACCTTTAATTATATTAGTCTGACACTGCCTCTCCCCATCTATTGTCCAAATGTGCCAGATCTTAAAGCTGACTTTGAAGTCTGTGAGGTGTCAGCCACTTTGGTTTCCTGACCATGTTCAGCCACTAACCTCCCATTCCTACAGATAATCTTTAGGTGTACTTGTTGTCTAAATCCAGAGCACTATACATTCCAACAAGAACCTCTTCCCAGTTGTACACAGCTTATACCTGCTACCCACTTCACCAGCAGTCCCCAATTCCAACCAGAAAAAAGGAGGGTTTGATTTTGAAGTATAATTTTATTGAAAAATAGAATAAACATTTTAAAAAGAACTCTGAAGGTAAAACTTCTTTCACCATTATTGACCAT
>NW_007261775.1:38556-39327 GCF_000164805.1 Carlito syrichta | reverse complement strand
GCCAGCTGGCAAGCCAGCTGACTTAACTAGATGACTTAAAAAGAGGGACTGCTTTCTAGTCAGCTGAATTAATTATCTTGCTATATAGCTAGCCACCTGACTAGACAGCTGACTTAACTAGGTGACTTAACTAGATAGCCAGGTTTCTAGACAGGTGACTTAAATAGCAAGCTACCTAGCTAGCCAGCTGGCTGGTGAGCTGACTTAAATATGTGACTTAACTAGCTAGCCACCTGGCTGAACTGCTGACTTAACTGGCTAGCTACCTAGTTATCCAGCTGTATACAAGCTGACTTAACTAAGTTACTAGCTAGTCAGCTGGCTGAACAGCTGACATAACTAGCTAGCTACACAACTGGCCAGCTGTCTAGCCAGCTGACTTAAGTAGGTTACTTAACTAGCCTGCTGACTGACAGGATTGCATAACTGCCTAGCTACCTAGTTAGAAAACTGAATAACCAGCTGACTTAACATTTTAGCTACCACATATCCTGCTAACTTGCCAGCTGACATAACTACCTAGATTTCTAGTTAACTAGCTGGCTAGCGAGCTCATTTAACTAGGTGACTTAACTTGCTAGCCAGCTGTCTTAACTAGCTAGCTACCCAGCTAGGCAGGTGGCTAGCCAACTGAGTTAGCTAGCTAGCCAGCTGACATAACTAGCTGACTTAACTCTCTAGCTACCTAGCAATCCAACTGCCTTTAGTAGATGAAATAACTAGCTAGCATCCTAGCTAGCTATCTAGCTAGCTAGCCAACTTAACTAGCTG
>NW_007261775.1:35985-37838 GCF_000164805.1 Carlito syrichta | reverse complement strand
GTTGAATTAACTAGCTTGCTACATAACTAGCCAGCTGGCTATCCAGCTGAATTAACTAGGTGACTTACCTTGCTTGCAAGCTGTCTTGCGAGCTGACTTAACTGGCAAGCTATCTAGCTAGCATGCTGTCATACCAGCTGACTTAACTAGCTTAATTAACAAGCTAGCCAGCTGGCTAGCCAGCTGACTTAAGTGCCTAGCTACCACCCAGCCAGAAGACTAGTCAGCTGACAACTACATTAAGTAAAATAGTAGTCAAATGGCTAGCCAGCAGACTTAACTAGCTAGCTACCTAGCTACACAGGTGAATAGCTAGCTGACTTATCTAGCTGACATAACTAGACGCCCGATGGCTAGTCAGCTGACATAACTCATAGACCACTGGCTTGTCAACTGACTTAACTACCTAACTACCCAACTAACCTGCTGGCAAGCGAGCTGTCTTAACTAGGTGACTAAACTAGCTAGCTAGCTGACTAGCCAGCTGACTTAACTACCTAGATATCCTTCTATTTAGCTGTCTAGTCAGGTGACTTAACTCGCTGTTTAACTAGCTAGCAACCTGTCTTAACTAGCTGACTTAACTAGCTAGCTACCTGATATTGAGCTGACATAATAGCTGATTTAACTACCTTGTTACCTAGCTAGCTATCAGGTAGCTAGGTGACTTAACTATATGACTAAACAAGCTGACTCCCTGACATATCTAGCTGAGTTAACTAGCTAGCTTCCTAGCTAGCAGGCGGACTTAACTAGCTGAAATAACTAGCGAGTCAGCTGCCTACCCATCTGATGTAACTAGCTTTTTATACAGTTAGCCGGATGGCTAGACAACAGACTTAACGTGCTGACTTAATGAGCTAGCCAGCTGGTTCACCAGCTGACTAAACTAACTGATGTAATCAGCTGTCCAGCTGGCTATCCAGCTGACTTAATTGCCTAGCTACGTAGGTAGCCAGCAGCATAGACAGCTGATTTAAGTAGCTGAATTAATGAAGTAGCCTGCTGGCTAGCCAGCAGTTTTAACTAGCTAGCTACCTGCCTAGGCAGCTGGATAGCCAGCTGACTTAACTAGCTGACATAACTAGATAGTCTGATGGCTAGCCAGCTGACTTACCTAGCTACCTACACTCATAACATGCTGGCTTGCCAGCTGAATTAACTACCTACCTAACTGGTTAACCTGATGGTCAGTGCACTGACTTAACTAAGTTACTTAACTAGGTAGCCAGCTGGCTAGTCAGATGACTTAACTAACTGACATAATTAGCTAGCCAGCTGACGTATCTAGATGACTTCACTAGTGAACTACCTAGCTAGCCAGTTGACTCAACTAGCTGACTTAATTAGCTAGCTACCTAGCTAGCCAGCTGCCTGGCCAGCTGACTTAACTAGCTGACTTAACCAGCTAGCCAGCTGACTGGCCAGCTGACTTAATTAGCTAGCCAGCTGGATGGTCAGCTGAAATAAATAGCTGTCTTTTCCAGCTAGCCTACTGGCTAGCCAGCTGTCTTAACTATCTAACTACCTAGATAGCCAGCTGGGAATCCAACTGAATTAACTAGTTGACTTAACTATGTAGCCAGCACCCTACACAGCTGACCTAATTATCTAGTTACATAGCTAGTCAACTGTCAAGTCAACTGACTTAACTAGGTGACATAACTAGCTAGCCAGCTGACTATCAGGTTGACAAAACTGCCTAGCTACCTAGCTAGCCAGCTGGCTAATGAGCTGACTTAACTAGGTTTTTTAACTAGCTAACTAACTGGTTAGCCTACTGACTTAACAATCTAGCTACCCAGCTAGGCAGCTGGTGAGGCAGCTGACTTAACTCGCTGATTTAACAAGCT
>NW_007261775.1:32372-35965 GCF_000164805.1 Carlito syrichta | reverse complement strand
TAGCTAGCTGAATTAAATAGCGAGCCAACTGGCTAGTCAGCTGACTTAATTAGCTAGCTATCTAGCTAGCCAGCTGCCTGGCCAGCTGACTTAAGTAGCTGACTTAACCAGCTAGCCAGCTGACTGGCCAGCTGACTTAATTAGCTAGCCAGCTGAATGGCCAGCTGAAATAAATAGCTGTCTTTTCCAGCTAGCCAGCTGGCTACCCAGCTGACTTAACTATCTAGCTATCTAGATAGCCAGCTGGGAATCCAACTGAATTAACTAGTTGACTTAACTTGCTATCCCATTTGCCAGCCATCTGAGTTAACTACCTTGTTACCTTATAGCCAGGTGACTGGCCAACTGGGTGTACTAATTGATTTAACCAGCTAGCCAGCCCACTAGCCAGCTGACGCAATTAGATGACTTAACGAGTGAGCCAGCTGACTAGCCAGCTGACTTAACTAGCTCTCTACCTAGCTAGCTAGCTGGCTAGCCAACTGAATTAACTAGCTG
Organism: Carlito syrichta; assembly: GCF_000164805.1. Lineage (NCBI taxonomy): Eukaryota > Metazoa > Chordata > Mammalia > Primates > Tarsiidae > Carlito > Carlito syrichta. The sequence goes on along the minus strand of NW_007261775.1, from coordinate 35,467 downwards.
ACTTATTTAGCTGGTAATCTGGCTAGTCAACTGAGCTAACTATCTCATTGCCTAATTAGTCATATAACTAACCACCTGACTTAATTAGCTGACTTATATAGCTTGCATGATTGCTATACAGCTGAATTAACTAGCTTGCTAAATAGATAGCCAGCTGGCTAGCCAGCTGACAACTATGTAGCCAGCACCCTACACAGCTGACCTAATTATCTAGTTACATAGCTAGTCAACTGTCAAGTCAGCTGACTTAACTAGGTGACATAACTAGCTAGCCAACTGACTATCAGGTTGACAAAACTGCCTAGCTACCTAGCTAGCCAGCTGGCTAATGAGCTGACTTATCTAGGTTGTTTAACTAGCTAACTAACTGGTTAGCCTACTGACTTAACTATCTAGCTACCCAGCTAGGGAGCTGGTGAGGCAGCTGACTTAACTCACTGATTTAACAAGCTAGCAACTTGACTCAGCTAGCTGACTTAACCAGCTAGCTACCTAGCTATCCAGCTGTCATAGCTAGCTGGCTTAACTAGCTAGCTTCCTAGTTAGCTATCTAGCTAGCCAGTTGACTTAACTAGTTGACTTAACTAGCTAACTAGCTGATATGACTAGCTGACTTACAGAGCTAACTTCCTAGGTAGCCAGCTCACTTTACTAGCTGAAATAACAAGATAGCCTGATGACTAGCCATCTGACTTAACTAACTTTTTACCTAGCTAACCAGCTGGATAGCCAACTGACTTAATGAGCTGACTTAACTAGCAAGCCATCTGGTTGCCAGGTGACTTAACTAGGACTTAACCAGCAAGTCAGCTGGCTAGACAGCTGCCTTAAATAGTTGGCTACCTATCTAGCCATCAGACTGTCCAGCTGACTTACCTAGCTGATTTAAGCTAGCAAACTGGCTAGTCAGCAAACTTAATTGGCTAGCTATCTACCCAGCCAGCAGGCAAGCTTGCTGACTTAACTAGCTGACTTGAACAGCTAGCCTGCTGGCTAGCAAGCTGACTTATCTAGCTAGCTACCTACTTAGCCAGCTGGCTAGACAGCTGACTAAACTAGCTCACTTAACCAGCTACCCAGTTGGCTAGCCAGCTGACTTAACTCATTGACATCACTAGCTAGCCAAGTAGCTATCTAGCTGATTTAACTAGCTAGCACCCTATGTTTCCAGTTGGCTTGTCAGCTATCTTAACTGGATGAGTTAACCAACTAGTCAGTTGGCTATCCAACTGTCTTAACTGGCTCACTACCTAAATAGCCAGCTGGCTAGACAACTGGCTTAACTAGCTGAATTAACTAGCACATTACCTAGCAAGCCAGTTGACTTAGTTGCCTAACTAGCTAGCTACCTAGCAAGCCAGCTGACTTAAGTAGTTAGCTAACTAGTTAGCTACCTAGCTAATAAGCTGACTAAATAGTTAGCTGCCTAGCTAACTAGCTGTTTTAACCAGATGGCTACATAGTTAGCTTACTCATTATCTAACATGCTAGTTAGCTGACTTAATCATCTGACAACTCTTTAGCTAATGAGCTAGCTAGCTGATTCAACCAGCTGACTTTACTCATTAGCTAACAAGCTAGCTAGATGACTAATCCAGATGTCTTAACTGGTTAGCTAACTAGCTTGCTAGCATACACAAACAGCTGACTCAAGCCACTTGCTAACAAGCTAGCCTGCTGACTCAACCAGCTGACTTAAAACGTTAGTTAACTAGCTAACTAACTGACTCAACCTGCTGACATAACCCATTAGCTAATCACCTAGCTAGCTGTCTTAACCAGCTAACTAAATTAGAAAGCTGACTTAACTAGCTGACTTTGCTATCTCACTTAACTACTTAGCTAGCTGAATTAACTGACTGACTTAAGTAGTTAGTTAGCTGATTTAACTACTTGAATCAAACAGTTCGCTAAATAGTTAGGTAGCAGACATAAGCAGTTGACTTAAATAGTTAGCTAAATAGTGAGCTAGCTGTTTTAGATAGCTAACTTAGCTAGCTAGCTAGTTAGCTAACGATTTAGCTAACTGACTGAACTAGTTGGCTAATCAGATAGCTAGCTGACATAAAGAGTTGGTTAACGAGTTAGCTGACTGTTTTAACTACTTGGTAATCGTGTTAACAAGCTTTCTTAGTTAGTTGGGTAACGAGTTAGCTAGGTTTCAACTTGTTGGCTGACAATTTGGCTGACTACTTATCTGGTTTAACGTCTTGGCTGACTACTCATTCGACATGTTAGCTGGCATAACATGTCGGCCAACTAGTTGGCTGACTAGTTAGCTGGGTTAATTAGTTGACAGACGAGTTGGCCCACAAGTAAGCTCGGTTTACTCTTTGGTTGGCTAGTTTGCTGACCTAAGTAGTTGGCTGACTATTTGGTCAACTAGTTAGCTGTCCTAACTAGTCAGCCCAGAATTTACCTTACCTAACGTGTCAGCTGATAAGTTGGTTAACTTGTCATCAGATAGGTTAGCGGACTTAAATAGTTGGCTGGCTAGTCGACCGACCGATTAGCTTACTTAACTAGTAGGCTGGCAAGTGAGGCCACAGGTGAGCTAACTTAACTAGTCTGCTGGCGAGTGAGAAGACTGGCCAGCTGACTTAACTATTTGGCTGGTGAGTCAGCTGACTGGTCAGCTGATTTAACTAGTCAGCCAGAGAGTGAGCTGACTGGTCAGCTGATGTTAGTCAGCTAGTGAGTGAGCCGAATGACCAGAAGAATTAACTAGTCAGCCAGTAAATGAGCCGACTGGTGAGCTGACTTAACTAGTCGTCCGGCGAGTGACCTGATATTGGAGCTGGCTTATCTAATCAGCCAGCTAACAAGCCCAACAGTGATCTGACTTAACTAGTCAGTTGCTGAGCAAGCCGCCTCTTAGCTTACCTCTTGGTCTGTGAGCGAGCTGACAATTTAGTTGACTTGTTGGCTGGTGAGCGAGTCATCTAGTTTGCTGACCAGTTTGCAGGTGAGCGAGCTGACAAATTAGCTGACCTAATGGAAAGCGAGCGAGCCCACTAGTTAACTGACCAGATAGTTGAGTTGCTAGCCGAATAGTTAGCTAAGTAACTAGCTGATTTGCTAGCTGACTTAACTAG
>NW_007261775.1:21839-32352 GCF_000164805.1 Carlito syrichta | reverse complement strand
ACTTAACTCACTGACATCACTAGCTATCCAGGTAGCTATCTAGCTGACTTAACTAGCTAGCTACCTATGTTTCCAGTTGGCTTGCCAGCTCTCTTAACGGACTGAATTACCCAACTAGCCAGTTGGCTATCCAGCTGTCTTAACTGGCTCACTACCTAAATAGCCAGCTGGCTAGGCGGCTGACTTAACTAGCTGACTTAACTAGCACATTACCTAGCAAGCCAGCTGACTTAGTTACGTAACTAGTTAGCTACCTAGCAAGCCAGCTGACTTAAGTAGTTAGCTAACTAGCTAGCTACCTAGCTAATAAACTGACTAAATAGTTAGCTGCCTATCTGTTTTAACCAGATGGCTACATAGTTAGCTTACTCATTATCTAACATGCTAGTTAGCTGACTTAATCATCTGACAACTCTTTAGCTAATGAGCTAGCTAGCTGATTCAACCAGCTGACTTTACTCGTTAGCTAACAAGCTAGCTAGATGACTAATCCAGATGTCTTAACTGGTTAGCTAACTAGCTAGCTAGCATACACAAACAGCTGACTCAAGCTGCTTGCTAACAAGCTAGCCTGCTGACTCAACCAGCTGACTTAAAACGTTAGGTAACTAGCTAACTAACTGACTCAAGCTGCTGACTTAACCCGTTAGCTAATCACCTAGCTAGCTGTCTTAACCAGCTAACTAAATTAGAAAGCTGACTTAACTAGCTGACTTTGCTATCTCACTTAACTACTTAGCTAGCTGACTTAACTGACTAAGTAGTTAGCTAGCTGATTTAACTACCTGAATCAAACAGTTCGTTAAATAGTTGGGTAGCAGACATAAGTAGTTGACTTAAATAGTTAGCTAAATAGTGAGCTAGATGTTTTAGCTAACTGACTGAACTAGTTGGCTAATCAGATAGCTAGCTGACATAAAGAGTTGGTTAACGAGTTAGCTGACTGTTTTAACTACTTGGTAATCGTGTTAACAAGCTTTCTTAGTTGGGTAACGAGTTAGCTAGGTGACTTAACTTGGCTGACAATTTGGCTGACTACTTATCTGGTTTAACGTCTTGGCTGACTACTCATTCGACATGTTAGCTGGCATAACTTGTTGGCCAACTAGTTGGCTGACTAGTTAGCTGGGTTAATTAGTTGACAGATGAGTTGGCCCACAAGTAAGCTCGGTTTACTCTTTGGTTGGCTAGTTTGCTGACCTAAGTAGTTGGCTGACTATTTGGTGGACTAGTTAGCTGTCCTAATTAGTCAGCCCAGAATTTACCTTACCTAACGTGTCAGCTGATAAGTTGGTTCACTTGTCGTCAGATAGGTTAGCAGACTTAAATAGTTGGCTGGCTAGTCGACCGACCAATTAGCTTACTTAACTAGTAGGCTGGCGAGTGAGAAGACTGGCCAGCTGACTTAACTATTTGACTGGCGAGTCAGTTGACTGGTCAGCTGATTTAACTAGTCAGCCAGAGAGTGAGCTGATTGGTCAGCTGAATTTAGTCGGCTAGTGAGTGAGCCGAATGAACAGAAGAATTAACTAGTCAGCCGGTGAATGAGCCGACTGGTGAGCTGACTTAAATAGTCGTCCGGTGAGTGACCTGACATGGGATCTGGCTTATCTAATCAGCCAGCTTATGAGCCCAACAGTGATCTGACTTAACTAGTCAGCTGCTGAGCAAGCCGCCTCTTAGCTTACCTCTTGGTCTGCAAGCGAGCTGACAATTTAGTTGACCTGTTGGCTGGTGAGTGAGCCATCTAGTTTGCTGACCAGTTTGCAGGTAAGCGAGCTGACAAATTAGCTGACCTGATGGAAAGCGAGCGAGCCCACTAGTTAACTGACCAGATAGTTGAGTTGCTAGCCGAATAGTTAGTTAGTAACTAGCTGATTTGCTAGCTGACTTAACTAGCTAGCTGACTAGCTAGCTGGCTAGCCAGCTGACATAACTAGCTAGCAAACAAGCTATCTAACTCTCTAGCTTGCTGACTTAACTAGCTAGCTATCTGGCTAGTTAGCTGGCTAACTGTCTTAATTTTGTAGCTGACTAGATAGTTGATTAGCTGAGCTGACTTAACTAGCTAGCGGACTAGTAATCTGAATAGCTAACTTACTTCACTAGCTAGCTGAATGATTAGTTGATTTGCTAGATGACTTAACAAGCTGGCTGGCTAGCTAGTTGACTTAACTAGCTGACTAGCAACTGGGCTTGAAGCTGGCCAGCCATCTGACTTAACTAGCTAGTTAACTGGTTGTCTTCACGGGTAGCCATCTGACTTAAATAGCTAGATACCTTGCTGGCTAGCTGGCTAGGCAGCGGCTAGCTAGCTAGTTGGCTGACCAGCTGGCTAGCCAGCCAGCTTAAATAGCCTCCGGCTGGCTAGACAGTCAGAGAGCCAGATGGCTTAACTAGCAGCCACTCTGCTTGTTATCCAGCAAGCCAGCTGGCATATCTAGGCATGCCACCTACCTGACAAGCTTGTTTACCAGGCAGTTTAACTTGCCAGGCACTTAGCTAGCCTGTTGGCTAACAAGCTGACTTAACCAGCTGGCTTAACTATATAGACATCTGGCTAGCCTGTTGGCTTAACAAGCTAGCCACCTAGTTAACCAGCCAGCTAGCCAGCTCATTAACTCACTGAATTAACTAGCTAGCCAGCCAGCTAGCCAGCTGACTTAATTTCCTAGCTACCTTCCAAGCCAGGTGGCTTAACTGCCTGTCTTAACAAGCTATCCAGCTAGCTAGGCAGCTTGATGGAACTAGTGAGCTACCTAGCTAGCAAGTTGATAAGCCAACTGAATTTATGAGCTGAATTAACCAGCTAGCCAGCTAGCTAGCCAGATGACTAAACTAGCTGACATAACTAGATAGCCAGCTGGTTAGCCAGCTGACTTAACTAGTTGACAGCACTAGCTAGCCAGGTGGTTAGACAGCTGTCTAAAATAGCTAGCTACCTATGTATCCCGCTGGCTTGCCAGCAGACTTAACTACCTAGCTATACAGTTAACCAGCTGACTAGCTAGCTGACATAACTAGATGACTTAACTAGATAGCCAGCTGGCTAACCATCTGAATTAACAAGCTAGCAACCCAGCAAGCTAACTGGCTAGCCAGCTGACTTAACTAACTGACTTAACTAGCTAGCCAGCTGACTTAACTAGCTGACTTAACTAGCTAACTACCCAACTAGCTAGCTGACATAACTAGCTGAATTAACTAGCTAGCTACATAGCTAGCTATCTAGCTACCTACATAGCTTGCTATCTAGCTAGCTAGCCGACTTAACTACCTGAATTAAATAGCTGTGTAGCTGGCACAACTAGCTAACTTAATTGACCGTCTGACTTAACTAGCTTTTTAACTATCTAGCTAGCTGGCTATCCAGCTGACGCAAAAACCTGACATGATTAGCTAGCCAGCTGACTATCCAGCTGAATTAACTAGTTGATTAACGAGCTAGACAGTTGACTGGTGACTAAACTAACTGACATAACCAGATATCCAGATGGCTAGGCAGTGGACTTAACTAGCTCTGTACCCCTCTAGCCATCTGGATAGTCAGCTGACTTAACTAGGTGACATAATTAGCTAACCAGATGACTAGCCAACAGACTTAAATAGGTCACAACGTAGCCAACAAGCTTGCTAGCCAGCTGACTTAACTAGCTGTCTTAACTTGCTGGCCTGATTTCTATCTTGTTGAATTAACTGGCATGCTGCATAGCTAGCCAGCTGGCTATCCAGCTGAATTAAATAGGTGACTTATCTAGCTAGCCAGTTGTCTAGCCAGCTGACTTAAATAGCAAGGTACCTAGCTAGCCAGCTGCTTTTTCAGCTGACTTAACTAGGTGACTTAACTAGCTAGTCAGCTGGCTAGACAGTTGACATAACTAGCTAGCTACCTAGATAGCAAGCTGGTTAACCAGCTGTCTTAACTATCTGGCTTAACTAGCTAGACACCTGGTTAGCCAGCTGACTTAATTGCCTAGCTACCTAGCTAGCCAGCTGACGTAACTAGCTGAAATATCTAGGGAGCCAGCTGGCTACCCATCTGACGTAACCAGCTTTTTAACTAGCTAGCTAGCTGGCTAGAAAACTGACTTCACCAGCTGACTAGCTTGCCAGCTGGTTAGCCAGCTGACTAAACTAGCTGACATTACTAGCTGGCCAGCTGGCTAGCCAGCTGACATAATTTCCTAGCTATCTAGATAGCCAGCAGCCTAGCCAGCTGACTTAACTAGCTGACTTTAAGTAGCCAGCAGGCTAGCTAGCAGACTTCACTAGCTACCTACCTAGCTAGACAATTTGATAGCCAGCTGAATTATCTAGCTGACATAACTAGATAGACTGATGGTTTGCCAGCACACTTAACTAGCTACTACCTACATAGACCTCTGGTTTGACAACTGATTAACTACCTAAATAGCTAACCTGCTGGCCAGTGAGCTGACTTAACTATGTGACTTAACTAGCTAGTCAGCTTGCTAGGAGCTGATTTAACTAGCTAGATACACTGCTATGTAGATGACTATCCAGCTGACTAAACTAACTGATTAGCTAGCTAGATACCTAGCTAACCAGCTGACTTAACTAGCTGACAACTAGCTAGCCAACTGGCTCGCCCGCTGACTTGCTGACTTAACTAGCAAGCCAGGTGCCTGGTGAACTGAATTAACTAGATGAATTAACAAGATAGCCAGCTGGCTATCCAGCTGACTTAAACAATTAGCTACCTAGCTAGCCAGCCTTGAAGCCAGGTGAATTAACTAGCTGATTTAAATAGCTGGCCAGCTGGCTAGTCAGCTGACTTAACTAGCTTGTTACCTAGCTACCAAGCTGCCAAGCCAGCTTACATAATTAGTTTACTTAACCTGCTAGCAAGCTAGCTAGCCAGAAGACTCAACTAGCTGAATTAACTAGTTAGCCAACTGACTAGCAAGCTGACTTAACTAGCTCTCTACCTAGCTAGCTAGCTGGCTAGCCAGCTGACTTACCTAGTTGACTTAATTAGCTTGCCAGCTGGCTAGCCAACTGACTTAAATAGCTCACTGCCTAGCTAGACAACTGGCGAGCCAGCTGACTTAACTAGCTGATTTAAATAGCTGGCCTGATGCTATTCAGCTGAATTAACTAGCTTGCTATATATCTAGCCAGTTGGCTAGCCAGCTGACTAAACTAGGTGACTTAACTCACTAGCCAGCTGTCTAGCCAGTTGACAAGTAGCAAGCTACCTAGTTAGCCAGCTGGCTAGCCAGGTGGCTTACCTAGGTGACTTCACTAGCTAGCCAGTGGATTAGACAGATGACTAACTATCTAACTACCTAGGTAGCCAGCTGTCTAGTCAGCTGATTAATTAGGTGACTTAACTAGCTAGCCTGCTGGCTAGCAGGCTTACTTAACAGTTTTGGTATCTAGCCAGTCAGCTGGATAGTCAGCTGACTTAATGAGCTAGCTACCTACATATCCTGCTGGCTCGCCAGCTGACTTAACTACCTAGGTACCTAGGTAACCAGCTGGCTATTGAGCTGACTTAACTAGGTTACTTAACTAACTATATAAAGGGCTAGCCAGCTGAATTAACTAGATAGGTACCCAGCTCGGCAGCAGAATGGCCAGCTGTCTTAACTCACTGACTTAACTAGCTAGCAAGCTGACTTCACTAGCTGACATATTCAGCTAGCTACCTAGCTAGCCAGCTGGCTTATCTAGCATGCTTAACTAGCTAGACATCTAGCTAGATATCTAGCTAGCCAGCTGATTTAAGAAACTGACTTAACTAGCTACCTAACTACCATAACTAGCTGACAAATCTAGCTAGCTTCGGAGATGGTTGGCTGACTTAACTAGCTGAAATAACTAGCTAGCCAGCTGATTGCAACCTGACTTAAAGCTGACTTAACTTGCTGCCAACTGGCTGCCAGCTGACTTAACTAGCTGACTTAACCAGCTAGTCAGCTGGCTAGCCAGCTGACTTAACTAGCTGGATACCTATCTAGCCAGCAGGATAGCGAGCTGAGTTACCTAGCTGACTTAAGCTAGCAAGCTGGCTGGTCACCTCCCTTTTCTTGCTAGCTATCTAAGTATCCAGCAAGCTAACCAGCTGACTTAACTAGCTGATTTGAACAACTATCCGGCTGGCTAGCAAGTTGCCATGTCTAACTAGCTACCTACCTCTCTAGCTAGCTAGAGAGCTGATTAAATTATCTGACTTAACCAGTTAGCCAGTTGTCTAGCCAGCTGACTTAACTTGCTGACATCACTAGCTAGCCAGGTAGCCATCTAGCTGACTTAACTAGCTAGCTACCTACCTAGCTAGTTGGCTAGCCAGCTATCTTCATGAGATGAATTAACCAGTTATCCTGCTGGCTAGCCAACACACTTAAGTAGCTCACTACCTAACTAGCCAGCTGCCTAACCAGCTGACTTAAGTAGTTGACTTAACTAGCAGCTTCCTTGCTAGCCAACTGGCATAAATAGTTAGCTAACTAGCTAGCTATCTAGTTAGCCAGCTGACTTAAATAATAAGCTAACTAGCTAGCTACCTAGCTAACCAGCTGACTTAAATAGTAAGCTTCCTTGCTAGCAATCTGACTTAATCAGCTAGATAACTAGTGAGCTCAATCATTATCTAACGTCCTACCTAGGTGACTTTATCATCTGTCTTATCTTGTTAGCTAATGAGCTGTCTAGCTGACTCATCCAGCTGACTTAACTTGTTAGCTCACTAGCTAGGTAGCCTACTCAAACAGCTGACTCAACCTGTTTGCTAACTAGGTAGATAGCTGACTCAACCAACTTACTTAACCCATTAGTTAACTAGCTAACAACCTGACACAACCTGCTGACCTAAACATTTCGCTAGCTAGCTAGCTAGCTGTCTTAACCAGCTGTCTAAATTAGAAAGCTGACTTAACTAGCTGACTTAGCTAGCTGACTTAACTACTTGGCTAGCTGATTAACTGGGTGGCTTACCTAGTTAATTAGTTGATTGAACTAACTGAATTAAATAGTTAACTATTTAAGTAGCTGAATATCGAACAGACTTAACTAACTAGCAAATTAGTTAGGTAGCAGACTTAAGTATCTGACTTAAATAATTAGCTAATTAGTGAGCTAGATGACTTAGCTAGCTGAATTACCTAGCTATCTAGTTAGCTAGCTCACTTAGCTAGCTGACATAACTAGTTAGCTTACGAGATAGCCAGCTGAATTAACGAGTTGGTTAATGAGTTAGATAACTGTTGTAACTAGATGGTAAACAATAAAATAGCTGACAACTATTTGGTTAACGAGTTAGCTAGGTGATTTAACTTGTCTGACGAGTCGGCCAACTAGTTAGCTGGGTTAACATGTTGGCTGCCATCTTGGCCGACCTGTTAGCTAGCTTAACAAGTTGTCTGATTAATCAGCCGACTATTTAGCTTGGATAATTAGTTGGCTGAGGAGTTGGCCCCACAGTTAGCTTGGTTATGTAGTTGACTGACTAATTTGCTGACCTAATTATTCGGCCGACTAGTTGGCCGCATAGCTAGTTGACCTAACTAGTCAGTCAAATATTTAGCTGACCTAAATTGTTGGCTGCCAAGTTGGCCCAGTAGTTGGCCTATTGGTTATCTGACTTAACAAGTTGGCTGGCTAGTAGGCAGACCAATTAGCTGACTTAACTCATTGGCCAGCGTGGGATCCGACAGGTGAACTGACTTAAGTAGTTGGCTGGTGAAGGAGCCGACTTGTCAGCTGAATTAAGTATTCGGCCAGCAAGTGAGCCGATGCATGTGCTGCCAAAACTAGTCAGCTGGCAAGTTAGCCGACTGGTGAGATGACTTAACTAGTCTGCTGGCAAGCATGCCAAATACTAAGCTGACTTGTTGGCCAGCGAGCAAGCTGACAAGTTAGTTGACCTGTTGGCTGGCAAGCACGTCGAGTAGTTTGCTTACATGTTAGCAGGTTAGTGAGCCAACTAGCTAGCTGACCTGATGTAAAGCGATGGAGCCCACTAGTAAGCTCATCAACTAGCTGAGTTGCTAGCCGACTCGCTAGCTAAGTAACTAGCTGATTTGCTAGCTGACTTAACTATCTAGCTGACTAGCTAGCTGGCTATCTAGCTGACATTACTATCTAGCAAACAAGCTATCTAGCTGTATAGCTTGCTGACTTAAGTAGCTAGCTAACTGACTAGTAGATGGCTAGCTGACTTAACTATCCACCTGACTAGCTAGCTGAAGAGCTAGCTGACTTTACTGGCTGTTGACTAGCAACCTGACTTGCTAGCTGAATTAACTAGGTAGCTTAATAGTTAGCTGACTTACTGGCCCACTTAACTAGCTAACTGGCTACCCAGTTGACTTAACTAGCTGACTAACTAGTTTGCTGGCTCAGTGGCTAGCCAGATGACTTAACTAGCTAGCTATCTTGTTGGCTAAATGGCTAGCCAGCACTTTTAACTAGCTAGCTACCTATCTGGCTAGCCGGCTAGGCAGCTGGCAATTCAGCCAGCCAGCTGGCCACCTGGCTATACAGCCAGCTTAAATAGCCAACCGTCTGGTTGGACAGTAGGATATCCAGTTGGCTAAACTATCCAGCTACCCTGCTGCTCAGCTGGCTAGCCAACTGGTGTAACTAGCTGGCCACATATCTGACCAGCCTGCTAACCAGTTGGCTTAACTTATCAGCCCCATAGCTAGCCAGCCAGCTAACGAGCTGTTTTAACTAGCTGACTTTACTAGATAATCATACGGCTAGCCAGCTGGCTTAACTAGCCTGCCATCTAGTGAGACAGACGACTAACCAGCTCAGTTAGCTCACTGACTTAACTAGCGAGCATACCGGCTAGCCAGCTGACTTAATTAGCTAGCTACCTACCTAGACAGGTGGCTAGAGAGCTGACTTAACTAGGTGACTTAACCAGCTAGGCAGTTGGCCAGCCAGCTGATTTAACTCGCTAGCCACCTAGCTAGCCAGATGGCTTGCCAGTTGAATTAACTAGCTGACTTAACCAACTAGTCAGTTTGCTAGCCAGCTGACTCAAGTAGTTGACTTAACTTGTTAGCCAGTTGTTTAGACAGCTGACTTAACTAACTGACATCACTAGATAACCAGGTGTCTAGCCAGCTGAGTTAACTAGCTAGCTACCTATGTATCCCGCTGGTTTCCCAGCTGACTTAACTACCTACCTAACCAGCTTGCTAGTCAGTTACCTTAACTAGCTGTCGTAACTACCTGCCTTGCTTTCTAGCAAGTTGCATAAACTAGCTTGCTACATACCTAGCCAGTTGGTTATCCAGCTGAATTAATGAGGTGAGTTATTTAGCTAGCTATCAGTCTAGCCAGCTGACGTAACTAGCAAGCTAGCTATGTAGCCAGCTGACTAGTCAGCTGACTAAAGGTAACTTAAATAGCTAGCCAGCTTGCTAGACAGCTGACATAACTAACTAGCTACCTAGTTAGCAAGCTGGCTAGCTAGCTGACTTAATTAACTGACTTAATTAGCTAGCTAGCTGACATATCAGGCTGACTTAACTACCTAGCTTCCTAGCTTGCCAGCTGATTTAACAAGCTGAAATAACTAGTGAGCCGGCTGGCTGCCCATCTGATATAAATAGCTTTTTAAGAAGCTAGCCACTGGCTAGACAACTGAATTAACGTGCTGACTTCACTAGCTAACCAGCTGATTAGCCAGCTGACTAAAGTAGCTGACTTAACTATCTAGCTAGCTGTATAGCCACCTGACTTATTTACCTAGCTACCTAGCTAGCCAACAACCTAGCCAACTGATATAATTAGCTGATTTAATGATGTAGCCATCTGGCCAACCAGCAGACTTAATTACTTATCTACCTAGTTAGACAGCTGGATAGCCAGTTGATTTAACTAACTAACATAACTAGATAGCATAAAGGCTAAAAAGCTGACTTAATTAGCTAACTACTTACGTATCCCGCTGGCTTGTCACCTGTCTAAACTATTTAATTACCTAGCTAACCTGCTGACCAGTGAACTGACTTAACTAGGTGACTTAACTAGCTAGCCAGCTGGGTGCCAGCTGACTTAACCAAATAGCTACCCTGACAGGCAGCTGGCTAGCCAGCTGACTTAACTAACTGTCTTATCTAACTACCAAGCCAACTTAACTAGCTGACTTATCTAGCTAGCTACCAAGTTAGCCAGCTGACTTAACTAGATGTCTTAAGTAACTAGCTACCTAGCTAGAAAACTGAGTGCTCAGCTGACTTAACTACCTGACTTAACCTGATAGCCAGCTGGCTAGCCAGCTGATATTAGCAGCTGACTTACTTACCTAGTTAGCTGGTTGACCAGCTGAACTAACTCGCTGATTTAATCAGCTAGCCAGCTGGCTAGCCAGCTGACTCAACTAGCTAGCTACCTAACTAGCCAGCTGGAAGCCAGCTTAATTAACTAGCTGATATAACTATAGAAAGCTCGCTGGCCAGCTGAATTAAAGAGTTTGCTACCTAGCTATGCAGCTGGATAGCCAGCTGACTTAACTAGTTGACTTAACCAGCTA